>NW_022148202.1:0-35983 GCF_901933205.1 Camarhynchus parvulus
GGTCTGTCAGATCACAGCCTCAAGTCTTGAGAAGAAAAGAAGGGGAGTGGTAGTAGGTGACTCCCTTCTAAGGGGAACTGAGGGCCCTGGGTGTCAACCGTATCCATTCCACAGGGCAGTCTGCTGCCTCCCTGGGCTCCAGGTACTGGATATCACCAGGAAATTCCCTAATGACTAAATGAACTTCATCTCTTCACCACTGTCTGGGGTACAGGGACTGTGAAATAATAGAGTTCTCAATATTGGGTGAAACAAGGAGGGGCATCAACAAAACTTCCACTGTGGACTTGTGGAGGGCAGATTCGGCCTGTTCAAGAGACTGATTTAGTCAGTACCCTGGGCAACAGCCCTTAAAAACAAAGGGGTCCAGGAAGGATGGACACACTTCAAGAAAGAAGTCTGGAAGGCACGGGAACAGACTGTCCCTGTGTGTGGAAAGACAAGCTGACAACCAGCCTGGGTGGGTAAGGAGCTTTTGAAGGAACCAAGGGAAAAAAAGAGGGTGTATCACCTATGGAAAGAGGGTGAACTGTTTAAGGATGTTGCCAGGTCATGCAGGAAGAAGATCAGAGAGGCAAAAGCCCAATTAGAACTTGAGGAAATCCAGTCATTGCAACCAACCTTTCCTTCCCAAAATGTCATCCTTGGCTGCAGTATAAATGAACTGGAATGCTGAGTGCTGAGCTCCTGAAGCCCAGGGACACACACCCCAGTGCCAGGCATGGTTTACTTGGCCTAAACCATTCAGAAGCACCAACACCCCCCTGAGGCCACGCGTCAGTTCCAGTCTTGGGCCATGTATCTCACTGAAATGCATCTTTCAAACCAACCTCCTCTTCTCTTCAATCTCGCCTTCCTCAGTAGGAAAAGCCTTCCACTGGAAGTGGGCTGGGATGTTACTCCTGTTTTCGATGAACAGGGTTGTGTGGTTTGACGTGGTGATGAAAGTCTCGTCAAACTTCACGGAATTTGTGCTCAACCCAGCATTGATTTCTACAGCTTCTCCGTGGAGCTTTGTGTGGATGTTTTCTTCACCTGGAACAAAGCAAAGGAGAGTCTTTGCTCAGCTCAGTTGCTGATGGAAGCACAAGGAACAGAGCAAACCACAGGTCACAGAGGGAAGTGTCACAGCTTTTAGCCAATGGTCACCGGTGGTCAGCGGGTGAAATCCCACTGTCACCTGCACTGTGTCACCAGCGTCCAGAATTCCTGCGGCCGGCACCACAGAGAAAGGACTGCAACACAAAGAGAGGATCAAGGCTGGAAGGACACCTGGGCATGAGATTCCTTCTGCACTGCAGCTCACCTCAGTTCACTTGGTGTGAAAATGCATATTATATGATTGGCTCTTCACAAATAATTAAATTCATATTTATAATTTTTTTCTAAAAATAAAACTTTTTATTTATAAAAAATATATATATAAAAATAATATATAAGTTTATAATAAAATTTTATTTAAAATTTATAATACAACATATCAATTTATAATTTATATAAAAATTTATATTTTTAATTTTTTATATTTATAAATTTATAAATTTATATTTATAAATAAACATAACATACTATATGTGTTATGTTCGGAAGTTATTTTGTCGTACTGTATTAATCCTTTTTAATTAGTGTATTAAATATATTTTTAGGCTAGAACATAATATTCAAATAGAAACTATGTGATGTAAGATACTTTTTCTAACTAGCTCAAGAAATGGATAAGATAATCAAGAAATTATTCACACAGAGATAACAGCAACAAGACACCCAAAATCTCAAGAGAAGAATTATTGCCTCCGTATCGGGAAGAACTAGACTTTGTGGGGACTGAGATGACTGATTTACAAGATGAGGGGGTGAAGCTGACAATAAACAGAAAAATGCCTAGTTTGAAAGGAATGTTTGCATCATGTATAAGATATATGAATATGCAACGGGCTATTGCTTTTAAGAATTAATCCTTTGTTAGCAAAATGTGTTCTGTGGCAGAGCAGAACACCTGGATGTCCATAATTCTTTGCTTTTTTATTGTCCCTTTATTGTCCTAACTCTGATTGTCCAAATTCTTATTGCTCTAATTTTTATTCTTATTTTTATAACTATTTTATTACTGTTAAACTTTTAAAATTTTAACACAAGTGATTGGCGTTTTTCACACTTGGGCAAGCAGGGAGCAAACCAACCACAGTCAGCAGAAGACAGGGCAGGGTCAGAGAATGGTTTGTGAAAAGCAGAGAGAGGCTTCAGAGCTATCGGCATGCACAACTTGACACTGAGTGCCTCAGGAATTTCTCTGTTCCTGCTGCTTGTAAAAGTCATCTCAAGGGATGCAAATGTCAGGGCACTCCCAGCTGCCAGTTAAGGGAATCCCTGGCCACACTTCAGCACTACATTCCATTCCATTCCATTCCATTCCATTCCATTCCATTCCATTCCATTCCATTCCATTCCATTCCATTCCATTCCATTCCATTCCCACTTCTGCCCCATGTTCCATGTTCCTGCCCTCAGATGGCAGGATGGGAATAACACTCCTGGGGGTGACTTCAGGAGTTGCCTGAGAAAGAAGGTATCTTCCTCTTTTCAAATGATCAGGAGAAGAGGATCCAGCCAAGTCCAGGACTCAGTTTCAGGACTGAAAAACTGAGTGCAAATCAGCTCCTGCATCTCCTACATCCCAGCCCAGGCTGTACCCACCAGACTCCTCTGTTCCTGCTGCAGCAGTCATCTCTCTACTGCTCTGCATTTCAGCCAACATCACTCAACTGTTCCCTGAGCCCACAGATAGAAGAGCTGTGAAGGAGACATCCCTGACACTGTAAGAACCAAATGAAAACCACTGCCAAGAGATGGGGCTGGCAGGCTAAATTTTGGCCTTTTCTCTGTTAATTGTGAGCTGTTCCTTAACACAGCTCTCATCCTGGTAGAGCTGCCCTTTCAATGAATCACCACTGCACCCAACAGGCAGAAAAGATAAGCTGTGGAGGGGGCTTGGATAGGTTGTTTTCTTCTGCTTTTTAACTAGGTCCATTGGTTTGTTTGTTTTCTTCTACGGCATCTAAAGACGGGTCCAGATCTCCCAATGGCACCTTGCAATCCCCAGACACTGGTCTTGCTTTGAGCAGTGTGTCTGCTCAGATGATTTCCAGCAGAAATGATTCTATACTTTTATCTTCTCAATCAGCCCAACTGCTTTTCACATATTCCCTAAATGTCTCCTGATTCCTATACACCTGTGCATATACCTATGGGCATGTGCTATATTGAGAGGCATTAGAGGAGCTCGACCTTCATGAAAGCTCCCAGTGAAGAGTTCATGATCTTTTGGAAAACATTGAACACAAACCAAAAAGAAAAAACAGCAGAAACACAGGAACTTCAGAGTATTCCAAAAGAAATCTCAATGAAAGGGGGCACAGCCTTATTCAGAGATTTCAAGAATCTGTTTGAAATTTTCAACTGGCTTTCAAAGGTTCATCATGGAACAGAAGAGGCAACTGATGCCCTCAGCTGACAAGGGAAATTCCAGCAGCTTTAGGAACAGGAAGGGCACCGGCTGCCCACAGCACAGCTCATGTTGGGCATCTGATGCAGGGAGCACTGGAAAGCCACGTGCCTGGGGCCTCCCAGAGAATGGGTCTGTTTGGCTGGCAGTGCTGAGGAAGCATTTCAGAAGCTGCTTGTGCTCAGCAAGCCAGCTCCCAATATGTTCCAGCAGCCTCCAGGCAATCTGGGACAGAGAAAGCTCAAAGGCTGCATCCTGCTAAGAGCACTGAAAGCAAGAGCAGATGCCATCCATGCTGCTCACTTCCAGCCAGGGCTGCAGGGCAGCAGCTCTGATGCTCTGCTTCCTTTTGCTGCTCTTTCCCAACTCTGCTATCAGCCAAAGGTGATACCCTTTGCACAAGGACACAAGAGCTGCCTCACCTCTGGGTGCTCAGCTGGTAATGAGCTGTCCGGGTACCGACATTGCGCACCAGCAGAGTCTGCTGGGTGCTGTGCTTGACCGGACACTCGGAGAAGTCCACCTGGGCAGGGAAGTCCAGCACAGCTCGGGCACCAATGGCCCGAATTGGCACAACGATCTTCTCCCTTGCAGTGAGGCAGGTGAGCTCATGGGAATAATCCTGCAGGAAAAGAAACTGGCTCAGCACAGGGCATTTAGTGATATCCCCATGGCAGAAGAAAAACCATTTCCTGTAACTCATCCATGGCATCAATTGATCTATTCCACCCCAAAATGAACACTAAGTTCTACTAAGATGTCACATTTTAAAGGCACCAGTGCACTTGGCAAAACCTATCTCAGTGGCATTAAGCTCTTGTGTCACTTGGGTCATACGGAGAACTGCCCTAGGCCACCAGAATTGTCACTCACAAATTTTAATGATGTTAAAGAATTCCTAAGTTCCTTCTAAGGAACATGGAGCTAGGGAACACAGGACATTCCTTTTTAGCTTTCTATATTCCCACTGTCTGAGACTAGGACAAAGTGTTCAACTGACTCTAAGCAGCAAAAGGAAGATGAGAAAACAGCTGCACTCAAAGAGATCCTGCACCTCTGGCCTGGTGTAGAAACATCAGTTGGCTCAGAACTGCCCTCTAACTTTGCCTGTCCAACCAAGTCAGGAGAAGAACAGCGCTAAGAGGTTGCAGGATGCCATTGGAAAGAGCCTCTCTTTGTTTGCCTGCAAGGCTTCCTCCCTTCCATGCCATGTCCTAAAGCCTTCTGTATGAACAATCTCCAGATGCCAGCACTGAGATCAGACTTGCCAGGGCCTCAGCACTGCTGTTCAAAGCTCCATGCAGAAGCACCTTTGGCACGGAATGGGTGCCAGCTGACAGAGCAAGCACAGGGACAGGCATGAAGACAGAGCCCCAGCAGTGTCACTGCCACGGGCTCTGGGCTCACAGCTCTGCCTGCAGCTTGTCCCTGCCCTGCACCAGCTCCTGCAGGCAGGTGTCCAAGTGCCCTGCAGCTCAGCAACCTCCTGCTGACCAAGGGCACCCAGAGCCCAGTGTGCCTGTGCCAGGCCGGGCTCACGGGCACAGCACATCCTCTGCCCTGGCCCTGCTGCTGTGCCATGCTCACTTGTGCTCTGGGACAGCACAGCTGCAAGGCTGCACAACAGAGGGGCTGAAAAAGCACCGGCTTTGCTCCAGCCCAGGCTGAGGCAGGGAAGCTGCTGGCAGTCAGCAAGGAGGAAAGCTCTCTGACCTCTTTGTCCCTCCAGTGTTTTCCATAATAATGAAACCCCTTCCACTGGACCTAGAGATGGCTGAACATCTGTCAACACCTCTCTGTCATTTCCATCCTGTTCCCTGTGCATCTTCCCTTGGCAATGCTCAGGGATGTGCAGGGAGGGAAGCAGAGCCTGTCAGGCCTGGCTGCAGTGCCTGCCAGCAGTGCCAAGGTGGGACTGGCTGCAGGCTGCCTGCCCACGGCCTGGAGCCCAGCTCACAGCATGCAATGGGCTGGAGCCAGAGTGCAGGGAAAGCAATGGCTCTGGAGATCATTGTGTGCTTTGGCTCCTCCAGCCTCACCTTGTTCTCGTCGGGGCTGAAGCGGATGCGCACAGGGGCAGAGGCGCCTGGGGGCACCATGTGGTGCACATGGCTGGGGCACGCCAGCTGGAAATAAGGGCAGCTCTCCATGCACACCTTCACCAGCCGAGGAACCTGCAGCAAAGACATCAAATGATGATTTTGCCACTTGTGGAAACAGGACCAGAGGAGACCTGTCCGTGCCCTGCTGACATCCCTCCTTGGCCCCTTTCCCAAAGCACTTTCAGCTGTGCAGGCACAGGCACAGCATTCACAAGGGTGAGCTTGAATCCCTCCTGTCTGGCTCCAGCACTGTGGCCTGGGGCAGTTGGGCAGTGTCTGCTGGGAAGGAAGGGCCAAGCAGGTCAGCACCAGCAGCATGGAGACAGAGCACCTGAACCAAGTCATCTGCATCTTCAACAAGGCCAAAAAACCTGCTGGCTTCTGCCTGCACACAGCCATGCAGTTGTGTTCCAGGGGGAATGTGCTACCTGAAAGCAAAACATCAAATTGTCCTGGGGGAAGGAAAAAATTCCCTTCTAGCAGATCAGGTTTGGGTAGGGACGTTCTGGGGATAGAGTCATGCAGGCAGAGCAGCAAGAGAGGAGACCAAACACTGTGGCATTACTGGGAATAAAACTAAACCTGAAAAGCAAAAGAAGGGACACAGCAAGACAATCCCTAAAACAAGGAGATGGCAAAGAAAATTTAAATGGGCAGTAAAGCAGCAAGGAAGAATCAGAAAACCATGAGAGCAATCAGCTTGCCAAAAGTGATGGAAACACAGACAGGCTGTGCCTATTGACTGTGGGCTTCAGAGGCATTTTCTGCCTGGACAAACATGACCAGCACTGACTGACAGTGTGGCTCCAGTATGCAAAGCCAATCTTGGCTCTCCAGGGCTTCCTGCTGCCTGTGCAGGCAAGCTGGGCTGCTGGGCATTCCTGCCTGCAGCCAGCAGGCCAGGTTCTGCCCTCTGGCATTCACAGACACAGCACACATGCATTTTCTAGCACACAGATATCATCAACCCCTGAGCACCAAAATGCTCTCCAAAAGTCTAAAGCAGATGATTTGGACTCCCACTGTCTCTTCCCACCAGTCCACTCTTGGCACAAGGCTCATTTGAGAAATGTTTCCCTGACTGAAATTCCAATGGTCTCCGTTTTCCTCTTTACACTGGAACACAACTGGTGACATTTTTCAACTTTTTCCTCTCAACTCTCTTGGGAAACTGCAAAACAATCACAAGTGAAGGTGAAAACCTCCAGGAGCGTTGGATGTGCTGTGGTTCTCCAAAGGGAAAGCAGAGCACCGTGTTGCTTTTGGAAAAGCTGAGCGGAGCTGAATGAAACTGAGCAGGAGCCTGAAGTGGCACCTAAAGGCCTCTCACTGCTCCTGCTCCATCAGTCTGACTGCAGGGCTCTTTCAGAACACGGTTCCTGCAGTGCCAATGCCCTTAATGAGAAGTGATTCCAGCAGAAAGTGGAGAAGACTCAGCCCCTGAGCTGACTGTGAGCTGCACAAAGGGAGCCAAACAGGCTGAGAGAGGCAGAGATTCCTACCAGGAGCCAAGATTAACCAAGGAAACACAGGATGTGCTATAGACTCAAGGCAAAGCTCCAGAGCAGGTAAGAGCTGTACAGGCCTCAACATTCCTATCAATCCAGAGCTTTCAAGAGCAGGAAACTCCTTTGGGATAGACACCATCAACGCATGGCCAAAATCAGGGGACAATTCCCAGCACAGGAAGATTTCCACCATCTTGCAGAACAAAGGTGCTGAGACATTTTCTTCTGCATGTGCTGCAGCAGATAACTTGCTTTGCTGTACACTGGGGGAATGAGAGCACTCTCCTCTTCCAGCACAGTGTTAAAGCTCCAGGTGCCAGCACTTACCTTGTCCTTATTCATGATAGTCAGAACCATTTCAGAGACCTCATGAGCAACGAAGTTCTGAAATACCAGCTCTGGTGGGGAAACCCCAAACACGCTCCGTTTCGGGGCAACTGGTGACAGCTGGAGAGATGAGAGAGAGCAGGGAGAGCTTCAGCTGCTGGAAAGAAGGTTCATGAAGGATCCCTTCCACTGATCCCCAGTGAAGCACAGAGTCTTGGTGAGCACGTCTGCCCAGGACGCACTGGGCAAACAGTGGCTCACCCACCTCTGCTCTGAGCTGATCAAGAATTGCTTGATCTGCTTCGAGCAGGCTCAAGCCAAGTTGCTCTTTTCATTTCTCCAGCTTTCCTTCTCCAGAATGCCAGGCAGCACTTTCCTTAAGCACAGCCCTGTGCCCACTGGAGCACTGACTGAGCACTCATGGAGTAAGGAAAACCCACAAATTTACATCAGACTCTATGGGAAACAATTTTGGGATGTCCTTTACTCTGAGACAGGAAACCCAGGCCCACACAACTGCAAATACCTGTTTTGATCTAGAACTTAGGCATCAGTAAGAAGAGAACAGTACTAGAGGAGGTGTGAGAGATGAGGTGATATTTGGCTGAAGCCAAAAGGGTTTTAAGGGAAAGAATGGAATTTGCTGGTTCTGCATGTTGTTGTTTGTGCTTTGGATTTGTTCAGGTTGGTTTGTTGGGTGTTGCTGTGAGCTGGGAGAGGGATGGGGCTGACAACCTGACCTGAGCAAAGGGAAGGAGGATGAGAGGGAAGGGGAGGTGAGTCCCCTGTACATCTGGCAGCCTGCAAAATCTAACACCCCATCAGGGTCCAACACATTGTTCCAACCCTAAGCAGGAATGCAAATTGTTTTGCTAAATCTGAAGTCATTCCTGCAGATCCTTGGCCTTCAAAGACCAACGCTGCCACTCTGGAGGGAATCCTGTGACCCCAAGCATTTGATGGTGACCACACCAAAGCAAGAGGTGGCTCCTTCAGCAGGAGAATGGCAAATGGCAATGTTGTGTCTTTGTGTCCCCAGCCTTCCCCCCATGGTTTTAGCAATGGCAGCTACACTCCAGCACAGCCCAGCAGCTTCAGCAGAGGTCATTTGTGTTGGCTTAGTGCAGATCAGGACTCCCAGTGCACCAACCCCAGCAGTTTGCAATGACAGCAGGACCTGGACACTGAGGTCTTTTGCTGGAGGCGAGCCTGTCACAAGCACACACCCTCTTCAAACTTCATGTTAAACAGAAAGGAAAAGAGCAGGAAAAGGCTACCTTTGGACGAGTCTCACTCCTGTCTACACATGGGCCAATTCTGGGCAGAAAACTCCCCCCAGTGCTGGCCTCCTGCTTTCTGTTGAGAATCTTCTCCCTCTGGAACTTAGAGGGAAGCAGCTGAAAGGCAAAAAAAAAAACAAAACAAAACAAAAACAAAAACAAAACAAACAAACAAAAAAAAAAAAACCCAGCAAGAACGTCAGAGATGTGCTTGTTCAGAAAAGCTTTCCTTGAACAAGTGGCACTGATGAATAATTTGTGATCACAGCCACTAGGACAGTTCTGGAAGCCCTGCAAGTTACCTGCTGAAATACTTAGCACCAATAAATTAATAATACAGAGTGCAATACACATACTCCAACCACATGGCTGTGTCCCATTAGTCTCTCTGGGATTGGATGGGACATGGTTGGGGATTTCTGCTCTTTGGGCATTTGTTTCCTCTTACGTTTCATTGCATTGAGGCAGTGACCTTTTCAGAGAGTGGGGAGGAGCTCTCAGAACTGCCCAAACTCCATCCCTGCACAACACTCAGAACTCACAGCCAGGAGATAGCACTGCTGGCTGAGTCCAGGAGAAGCAAGCAAGAAAAGCTGTACCAAGAGGGAGGTGCACAGGAATGTGTCCAAGTTTTAGCTCTCTCTGTAAATTAGCATTGGTTTTCTCTGTCTGGGCTGACAGAGCCCTCGAGAGAAGAAAACAGAGGCATCTCCTTGGCACAGCCTCAGCACTGGGGCATCTTCAGTCAAGTGAGCTGCAGTCAGCAAGGGACCTTTGTGGCCCTGGCTCCAGTGCTGCCTGCAGGGCTGCATCTGTGCCCACCCAGGAGCTGGGAGAGAACAGCTGCTTGGGAAGCTCTTCCAGCTGGGACCAGCCGTGGCTCTCGAGGCTTTGGGCAGGGTTTGAGCTCCCCCCCACATGCCCAGGTGCCCAAGGGCAGGTTGGTCAGAGCAGCACAGGTGAGTGCCCAGCCTGACAGAAGGAATTCCTGTGGCCAAGGGGAAGGAAAGAAGCCCATGCTGAGGGCTTCAGCTGGACATTGGTTTCACTGGGCTCTGCTGGCACAGCCAGGCAAGGCACTGGGCTGTCCCTGACACATCCCACGCTGTTCCCTACTGCACCAGGACAGCCCCCAGCAACAGGAGCACGGCACAAAGGGCTGGGGAGGGGCTCTGCAGCTTCACAGCGCTGCTGGACAACAGGGGCAGGCAGAGCAGGGACAGCAGGGCAGTGCCAGCCTTAACACAGCCCCAGGGGCTACTCACAGTGTGAGGCTTCAGTCCTTCCCTAAGCAAAAGTCGAGGGGTTGGTGTCCTTCCTGGGAACCCGGACGCCATTCCCAAGGGATGATGTCACAGGTGAGCGACAACGCCTCAACAGAACTGGAAGGAGCAACAATGGAACTCTGAAAATCCAGAACCCAGTTCATGGCAGACTCCAGGGATATACTGCTGCTAAAGGTTTTCTATGATTTGAAAGTAGCTAAGTGCTTGTTTGGCATAAGTAGCTAGTATTGTTAGGCCTCTAGTTGGACTTTATTTGAACTCTATGGCTGCCTTGGCAATTCAAAGATGGATCGTACTGAAACCTGGAGCTAAAAGGCTGAACATTAATAATACTTAGAACAGACAAAGCTGTAGCTTCAATAGAATTTAAAAACAGCTTGAGTGGACCTCCTCTTCTTTAGGCTAAACAACCCATGCTGTCTCAGCTGCTCCTCACAGGACTTGTGAGAGACTGGAATGTTATGGCTAATGGCTTCAATATTGCTCTAAAGGACTTTTTGCCCATTGGGACAAAATTGAATAAAGAAGCTGAGACCAGCCAAGCCCACCCTTCCCTGAAAATGCCTCCTGACTGCAACTTGGCACTGTGAGTTAAGCTGCCTAAGGGAACTTGAGACAAAATCAAGGTGGCACGATTGTCCTATTAGCTCAGGTCTGGTGGAGAAGTGAACAAGGCTGAGGGAGAAAAAGCTATCCCCACTAAAGCCAAACCCAGCAGCTGTGCTGAAAATCAGCTCTGTCTGCCTTCAGGCTGGGGAAGTCACAGCCACAGACTCGTCTGCTGAGGCCAGGTTTGCACACAAACCTCCCATCAACAGAGGGGGAAGGAGGAAATGTTGGGGCTGTGGCACAACCTCTGCTAAGGGCAGTGGACACCCATCCTCCCTCAGACAAACTGGCTCAGCTCTAAAACCCCCCAGCCCCAGAAGGCCACATCCAGGGCACATTCCCATGAGGGGCAGCTGAGGGGGTGTCATAACCCATCAGAGACCTCCAAAGTGCCCCCAGAGCCATTCCTGAGGCCTTGCACCAGATGACTGCAGGGCATGCAAAGTAACACAACAGATCTGAAAATCCACAACCCCATTCATGGCAGACTCAAAGGATATACTGGTGCTAAAGATTTTCTATTAGTTGAGAGTAGCAAGAGACAGAGCCAAACTTGCCCCAGCCCAGGGAGGTACCTGGGCAGTCCCACCTTGCCCAAACCTGCATGAATCCATTGGAGTCTTACATTTTGCGAGGCCTCACCACAGAGAAGACCAGAAGAGGATTGAATGGGATGGGATGGGATCCATGGAATGCTGATATTTTCTACTAAATCCGTCTCTGTCACTCTCTTTCTTCCCCCCTTCCCAGCCCCCTCCCTCCCCCCTCTATTTTCTAGTTCTTTCGCCCTCTCTCTTCCTCACATTTACTGTTCATAGAATCCAAACTATTGACTTTGGCATATGGTCTTGTTTTGGACCTTAGTTCAGGGGCATCTCCTTCATAATTTTAAGAACCAGATCATAACAACCCACTGAAATTTGAAAAGAAGTCATTCACCTTTAAGCAGTTTCAGTAAATACTATAGGAAAAATGTATAGACTAGTATCTTTAGGAAATATTGCTAGCACAGATTGATTGTGTCTTCAGCAGAACTGGTTTGTCTTAGTAGAAAGACTTAGAAATGAAAAACTTTCCGAGTTAACCAGAATTAAGTAAGTCCTTTTGAAAACAAAGGAGGGAAAAAAGACCAATCCTATTAATTTATGATATTTCTAAGTCTCCTAATCTGTGCAGCCTAAGGAAGCTGTAATGGAATAAGGGAAGAGAGATCTTACAGTCATGTTATCCATAAGTGTGTGGAAAACCTTCCCACAGAGTGCCTGCACAGCCGCTTTAAAGACTTGGTGACAGAAGAGCAACATAGGATTGAGCTAAGACAGACAAATATCCAATTAAAGTCAAATTACAAGTTATTTTATTTTCAGATAGGGCCGCAGATTGTATGCTGCTCACCAGTCCTGGGGGTTTAGAATGTCCTGCAGCATGGCTGAGCCATGAGACTTGTGGAGTAGAATTATGAAAAGGTGAAGCACAAGCATTTTTTGTGCACCTATATTGCATTACCAGCTCAATTTAAATCTCTGAAGCAGTCATTAGCATGATTCAGTAGGACTGTGATTCAGTAGGACTCTTCAGTTTGGAAACAAGGCAAGTTTAGTAATGTGGAGTCAAAACAAATGCCCTCTAGGGTCAAAGCAAAGCAAAACACAGTTAAGGTTTGATCTGTTTTTACTATCTAAATAGTTAAATTTGTACATCAAACAGCTAAACCTGCACTCAGGCCAACCAGGGGAAAAGAACAAGGTGGTCATGAGGTCTCAGGATAGCATAGCTGGTCATTAGCTTTTTATGTAGTTTCTCCCCATTTCTCTTGGCCTTCATGAAACTTATGTGCCAGTTGTCAAATGTGCTGCCTGAAGTGAAATCGCAGGACTGTTTTGGAAAATATAGGAAAAAAAAACCCCAAGAAAAACACGCTACTTACAGTCTGGTCTGTAACCTGGACTCTGACATGTCCTTTGAACGAGCAGGCTGTAAGGCAGAGCAGAGAAGGTTGGTTTTTAAAATGCCTTGCTCTAAGCTCTAGACTCCCATTCTGCCACACCTCCCCATAAGTGTCTAAAATCGTGCACTTAAATTAAACCAGTGAGATTATTGCACAGAAAGTAGTGTCCAGCCTTGTAGTGGAGGGAGAAGCAAAGGCTCTGATCTTTCTGTCCGAGTGGCTCAACTTTGTATTCAGTTATTCAGTTCCCTTCAATCCTGTGTCTCAGATCTTTGCCCTTCCATGCAGCAATGGACACTAGAATAGCACAGAGGGGGAAGCACCTCCAAGTGGCTGGTAATGATTTTAGTGGGGAGGGAGGGAGAAAAGGACAATTTCTTCTGCAAAATTACATCTATTCCTACTTTGCCTGTGCACTTCAGAAGAAACTGAGAACCTCCTGGACAGTCACTAGAAGGACTGTCTGAATAACTGATGCTTAAAGCAACTGTATTTATAAAGCATTGTGGTTACCTGTCAGACACAGGGATATTCCACAAATTTTCTTCAGAGATCTACTAAAAGCAGATCTGGAATGCTACTTGAAGTCATCTTCCCAGTGCTGACAGACTCTTAGATTCTGGAAATCTCTACAGTTGAGAGTATTAAGAAATCTTCAGAGTGTTGTCATTCTAGTATTGAGGCAACTGAGGTGGTGTTAGAAAACCTATGGAAAGAGATGAATTTCCTTCAAACATAAAGTAAGAAACAGAGAATGCATCAGACTTTATGGACTACATGGAAAGAGCCATAAAACCTTTTTTTTATTAATTTGAGCAGTGAAGATGGTAGTGCACAGGTAAATTTCCCAGTTTAACATTTAATTTTTCAGCAGCTGGATAAGGATTACTTCCTGCATTTGCTTCCTCCCACTCCAAACTTCAGGCAAAACAAGCACCTGTCAGCATACACTGACTATTCACCCAAAGGATTTGAATATGTTACTTAGGGGCTTTATCCTTTCACCTTACAAGAATGTACCTTTTACCATCCTTGGTTTCTTGTCTTTTATTTTTGAAAGCAGAGCTTTCATTGTTCTACCAGTCTCAATAATGTCCTGAAAGAGATAAAAAAATAAATTATCCTTCAAGTTTGAAAGGAAATCCAGACTGTCAGTGGACAAAATTAGAGCATACCAACCTGGCAGCACAGTAACATACTTAATTATTATATGTAATATGTATTATTTTGAAAAGAAGGGAGAAAAAAAAATCTGTGTCATTCCACACCTCCTTCAGTCATTACCTACCTCTGCTACTAAAGCATTCTGAAGGAAAGGAAAAGGAAAATACTTCAATTGCAATTTGCAGCAAATTACACAGGCAAGAAAAGCACACTAAAACCCTCAGTTAAAGGAAACTGCACTGATTTTCAAAGGAGATTGTTGCTTGAACTACTGACTTTGGTGCTTTCTGAAGAGTCTTTCTTTAAGTATTTATGAATGCTTAAAATATGGTCATAAAGGCACCTATGTCAGATCCACATATTTCTCTATGTATAGCACTAGTCTTGTAGAGCCACACTGAATGAGTCAGTTTAATATGGTTCATTTCTGGGCATTCTGGGATAAAATGGGGAATAGGATCTTTGGGAGCAGTCATCACTGGTCACTTCAAGGTTCCATTGAGATCAGTGGGAATTAGTCGCTGTTTCAAAGCCCAGCAATTTAAATCAGTGTTAAGTGGCTGGAAGTATGCAGTATCAAAATCTTAATAAAGATGGATTTCCTGAAAAATACACAAGAACAGTTGTTTCCCTTTAAAAACTGAAGATGCTAATTCATACCTTACCATTTAGTGCAGACAGGTCCTCCCCAAAAAAAAAAAAAAACTGTTTTTTTTTTGCAGAAGAATTATTCTAGAAGGAGAAAGAAGAGATGGAAGTCACGTTAAGAAAGCCCAAAAGGGTTATCCCGTATTTAGTTGAAAGGTGTGCTGCTCTTGCTTTTTGCAAGAGGAGGGAGTTTGAGCTCTGCCCCAGGCTTTGTCAGGCTGAGTGTTCTGCTGTTATTCCAGTGAACGTACAATATCCACCCTTTGGGGCAGATCTGTCAATCAGTTCCAACAGCTGTACAACCCTGAGCATTTCATGCATGCAAATGTTAAAATTACAGGTTTGAATGTCCAGCAATTAAAAATTAATTCAACTTCTTTTTCTATCTCATAGAATATCTGGGGTTACAATAAACAAGAGTACTTCATACAATACAGACGCCTCCACTCTCTGCACACCTGTAACTCAGTCTGACCTACAATACTGATAAAAGCTGCAGGCTGTAGTTTCACACAAATCCAACGTTTTTTCCTGGGTTTTTTGCTCACATGGAAATTATCTTAAGGATTTACTTTCGCCTTCTCCTTAAACTCTAGAAAGATGTGACTAGTTTTATACTATTTTGGTAAGTAGGCCAACCTCATCATGCTGTTTTTCAATTGAGTTTATTCTGTGCAAAATTCTTTTGCTTTCTTCCAGTAGTCTTGCAGACATCTCTTTCTGACTTGCACATCCAGTTCTTCTGCACTGTTCACATTTAATGAGTTATCATATAATTTCAGAGACAACTGTTCAGCTTTATAAACTATAAAACATTAAAATTTTATCAATTAACATTTAAAAATATTTATTATATTTAGCATGCTGAAGGACAGCCCCAATAATTTAATGCAAAATAACATTTTTTATAAAACTTAAATTTATGCATACATGTTAACACACTTGAAACATATGCTGCAGTTATAAGAGGTGAACTTGCAATTATAGTTCCTATAAACTATTTTCACAGGGATACTGTGGAAAAAAAAAAAAAGCTATTTCATTGAATTAATTCTGGGTTCTTCACCAGTATGAGTCACTGCTTTTTTAAAAAAAACTAATTCCATATTAATGGACACTACAAAGCCCCATACCCCTGACAGAGAACCCAAGACTAACCCCATGAATGCCTTCAAGCATCAGAACTTTATTATTCCCCAGGACAGCCTTTTATACCCTTTTGCCTTATGCATAACACCTGTGTGCCCTTTTACCCCCTTGGCATTGGTCAGTGCACTTCAGCATTCCTGCTCCTTTTTCCCTTAAGGATGCTCACCTGTTTTACACAGCTGCACCTTACCAGGGTGAGATTACCTGCAGCACTATCTCTATTCTCTTACAATCCATTCTTCCACACACACCCTCAATAGTACACAAACCTCTCAGTTGTGCTTGCAGCATAGAAATGTGGACACCTGTTTGTTTTTTCCTAATTAGCAATTGCACACCCTCCACACTCTAGAGATTAGAGGACAAGGTCTCTCTGTTTGATGGGAGGGATTGTACAGATAAGTAATAAAAAGCTAAAAAAGGGGATCTAAAAATACATCCTATTTTAGAAAAAAAAGATCACCATTTCCTAATATTACAAATTAATGTAGACACGGTGATTTTGGGCTTGATTATCTCCTGGTTTATTCTCTCCCTCTACTGGTACATCCCCAGGAAGAGAGTATCCAGTGTGTGTTAAATGATAATGTTCGTATTTTCCACACAATTTATAGATGGGAAAGCTTTAAGAACTGGCCCTACATGGAGAGGTTTCACAAATGCATTTTTGCAACACTGTTGAAATTTTTACTTCTCTTTTTTCTGCCTAAGCCAGTTCTTGATGACAAATAAGCAACTTTTTAAGTGCAGAAAACAAACATCTTTTGGAGTACACAGAATTACAAAGCTGCCGCAGTTAAAGTCACTTGGGGAATCAGCAGAACACAGAGATGGAAACAATCACTCTCATTTTTAAAGCAGTAACAGCAAGCTTACTCATTTGTTTGCAGTTCTGCAGCACAAAAGTAGCAGCTTTGATGAGTTCCTCGTCCTGAGATTCTGTCAATACCTGAATCATAAGTGGCAGACCATTGTTCTGAAGCAGCTCACACTGGTTCTCTTCTAGAACAGGACATGGTAAAGGAAAGCTTTGGTTTCAGCCCCACACACCTTAACCTTACAGTAATTTTGGGGACCAATACTGGCAACTCTCTGCAAGTTTCTGTAGAAAGAGAGATTTTCATTCCAGACCCGAGCCTGCTGCAGTGACAGCAGGAGAGCTGTACCTCACACAGGATGATCTGACCAGAACTCAGATTTCTGTAAGGAAACTGAAGGATGACTGAGACAAATGATATGATGCAGTTCCAAGCTCATTTAATTGTGGCCTAAAACATTTGAATAATGGCTCCTGTATTTCTTCTCTTCCATTACCTGCTCTTGGAGTAGATATGTGACATTTCTGTGACGCCTGAGATGAAGAAATATCAAAATCTCAAGGTTTATAATTAGCAAAATAAAATTAGTAGTTTAATCCTGGTCTAGCCAATCTGTTCCTCCTCATTTATTATGTAATTAGCTGAATTTTTATTGTGATCTCATTCGCATATGTATTCATATAACTGGTAACTTGCTAAACATAGTTCTTTCTTCTTTAAACTTAATAAAAAAAAGAAATAAAAATTTTTAACATTTTTGACAGTGTTGACATTTTAGGAGAAGCCTTTTTTCTGTTGGTTTAATAATTTTTCTATTCAAAAGACATTTTCCATTAAGTCTTGTTTCACTAATTCTTCATGAAAAAATGTCTGCTAAAATAAATTTATGACCGACAGAGCTAATTATTGAACATGTCACTGGCACTCAGAGGATGCAAATCAACCAGGATTTTTGAACATAAGGCCTTTTCTTGTTTATCTAAACATACCTGAGAAAAACCAGAAGTACAAATGAATTTCCCTTTCTCCTTGCTTGCACTACCACAAAACACCAACTGAAGTGCTGTATTTGTACCAGATATGCTTGGACAAGCCCTGAGGAACATGACACAAACATTTCAGGGCTACCTGCTGCTTCTGTGTCTTGAAACCAATGCACTTCCATGGCTTTTACAAATAGTACTGGCCTTGTAAGCAGTGCACAGCAGCTGTATGTGCCAAGGAGCACGAAAAAGAGAGCTCAAGAGAACTCATTTGCTGTGTCTGGATTGCTGTAGCTTCCAGGTCTGGATTAATTATTCCCTGTGACACCTAAGCCCAGCTCTGAATTCTTGCTATTTAGTCTACTTTTTTAAAGCTACTAAAGACACTTCCTGCTAACAAGCTTTAAAACTTAAAGATGGAACATTATAGAAAACTTTCTGTCTAAATACACATTGTATTATTTAAAAGAACTCTCTCTCATGTCCCAGCCTTGATGAAGTGACACCACTGGAGGAGTCAGTGGATGAGAATTTAGGAGAAGCTGACAGACAGGAAAAAAAAAAAGCAAATCTTACCACAAACTTCAGTGCAGTGTCCAATTGTTAGAATAATACTGATTTTTTCTCCTGTGCTCAGTGTCTCATTGGACAGCAGCTTCAGCAGCTCTGACACAGTGTGATACTTTGCCAAGACAACACCCATGGCAGCTGTTTGTGAAAATAATTGGAAGGAAAATAAACTAGATCAGGAGTGGATAGGAATTATCCAAGGATAAAATGCTGGTTTTGAGGGAACTCTACAAACCCCTCAAAGCCTTGGGCCTGTGCAGCCCTGCCCTGCTCCACCTTGAACAGCTCAGATTACCCCATGCCTCCTATGCTGCTCCCAAACCCAGCCCTGCCCGTCCTCCAGCCTGTGCTCCATGGAGATGAGGCAGAAGATCTGATGAGTGAGGGCTTTGCACTGTGCAACTCTTGGAGATCCCTGCTGCATTTCTCCACGTCCTTTATCAGCTCCAGCACGGAGCCAGAGAGAGTTGAATAAGACAACAGAGTATCTGCCGTAAAAGGAGCAGGGGACAAGCCCTTCCTGGCACTGGCAACACCCCTGCTAGTCCATCCACGCTGAGGCCTAGTCCTGTCACACCCAACTGGTCTGAAACTACCCTCACAACTAGTGCAGGTTGATGCTTTTCAACTTCTGGGAACTTCCATTTGAAGCTCTTATGGCAGAAGTGGGAGATACACCAACCATGGCCACAGCACAGCTTCATCAGCATCACAGGTTTCTGCAAACCTTCTGTGGAAAACACAAAACCTCATCAGGAGAGCAGAACCCAGCCAGCAAACCAGAGCAGAGTGTGCTGTGCACAAACACCACATTCGTTCAGCTCCACCTCTGAATTACTAAAGCTTCCTTAAGCTACACAATTTATTATTCAGGCATAGGCCTAACTCCAGGATCCAAACTGACTGGTCAAATCCAGGCCCAGAGCTCAGCTTTACTTACCCAGCACAGGCTGTAGCATCTTATTTTTAATTTTCAGTTGGGTTTAAATTTCACTGTATTTATTTTAGCAACAATGGGACAGTAATCCACCTCAGATGAACTGAGTCACTCGCCACTTACACCTCTGAGTCTTAAAAAGCACTGCAACATCCACTGGGATGTGTGTAACTTAACTGCCTTTAAGCATTCATTTCGGCAACTTTTCCACCAGCACAAGACTTTAAAAATTGCATTTTAAAATTACCATAGATAAAAAATGTCTTTCCACTCACAGTTATTAGCAATACAGGCATCCAGAGTCTTTGTTACTACCACGGCAAGTTGCACGCTGGAGTGACTCAAACAAGAATCATGCATAAGCTCAAGGAGAACTTTGGCTAATGTATCCAATCCTCCAATAGAAGCAAAATATTTCTGCACATATGCTTAGTGGAAAAAAGAAAAAATGTGATTGAAGCAACAGAGGTTGCAAATTATTTTAGCATTTCACTAAGTAAGTCCATTAGAGTTTTTCTGTGCATGTGTTAGTCATAACAGTTCTTACACAGCAGAAGCTGGATATACATTAATCTCAAGAATGCAGTAACTGCATATAAAATAGCTACAGGAAAACATGACCCTAATATGTGCACACAAATGGCAGACATCATGCCCGAGTTCTACCTAAGCCATTGTTTTCAGTCATGTAATAAGGAGTTTAATTTGGACACACTTTTAATCAGAACAGCTCCAAAGAGTTTTACTGACCCTAGGAAATGAAACCAGACCGTGGCTATCTGTGGACTTGAGCACAGCGTAGTGTAAGTAAAGATGTGGAATACAGTGGTCAAAGTTGGAAGAACAGCAAATGACTTTGTTTGAGAGAGAAACTGACAAGAAAGAAAAAACCATTTAGCTCTCTAATTAAACTTCCTTTCATCAAATGCAAAACTGTGTAAAGCTTGAGCTGCACTTACAGTTATTTGCAACTGTGAGACCAAGAAATGAACAAATGGGACGAACTATCTCAGGCTCTGTGCAACTCTCGAGCCGCTCTTTGGCATAGGGAAAAACCGAACAGCAAATGTTCTGATTATCTTCTGCAAAAGTAAAAACAAATTACCCCAAATCAAAATGCAGTGAAATCAATTTCAGCTGAACAGTAAAAATGAAACCAAAGTGTTACCCATTTGGAGAATATCTTTGAACTTCTTCCACAATTTTGAGAGCAACACGTACCGTTCTGGGGGTTGTTGACACAGGCACAGAGAGTGCTGCACACTGAGCACCAGAGCTGATAGCAGGGATCAGAGTTTTCATCTGACAGATTCTTCTCAGACGTGGAGAGAGTTGTTCTGTTAAAGACAATGCAAACAAGTCCCAAATAGTCAAGGAAACATAGCTGCAAACCAGTCCATTATTTGTCTGTTTGAATTGCAACCCTGTTTACCTGAACAACTGCAGCAGCAGGCTGATGCAGCCTGTGTCTCTGACACAGGTTTGCCCATTTTCTAAAAGAGAACACACACAAGACTCCAGAGACAAATGCAATTGCAGACAACATCTTAACAGCAAGTTTAATTTACATACATACATTCCCTTTCCTAAGCACATATCCTCCCCAGAAGGAAACACAAAATCATATCAACATATTGGTAAATAACCTTTCTATGTCTCTCTCTTTCTAGACACTCTCAGAAACTATGGGTTTGCATTTGCACACTGTATTTTTAGAACAAAACCATGTTCTGCTGTTTAAGGAAATCCCAGTGAACAATAACTTACTTCGACAATTTAGGTTCAGTTACAGGCAAACATTCATCTCTATAAATTAACTTCTCCAAAACATTGCTTATTGACTGTTCCAAATTTTGGACTGCAGATTGGCAAACAGAAAAGGAGTGTTGCTGTAACACAGAGAAAAACACCCAACTTACTATTATTTGACACCAGTACTAAGATGACATAAACAGACATTCTTTTCAAGTTCACACCAGAATCCTTTTTAATTAAAAATAAAATGAGGTCTTCAAACAATGCAGAAGTACACAAAGTCTGCTGACAATACACTGAAAACAGAAAGTGAAAACCATTAAGTCCTAAAGTAAGCCACTCACCATCCTAAATTATTAAGTCTCAGTTGTGGCCAGTATGTGGGGAGCAGAGACAGGGCAGGACTGTGAAGTGCCTGAGGGCTTCCCCCTGCAGTGAGTTCTACACCAAGCAGGACCCCGGGAAGCTTTGGAACAATCCAGGAGTCATTGAACACTTGCTGCTGAGGGAGAGGGGAGTGCAGGTGTCTGGTAACTCAAAGACACCCTGTGTGCCAAGTGAGCAAGGCACTGACCAAATCCAGGCATGGACAGGGCAACGGGGGCACCCTCACTGCCCTGCTCCAACTGACAAGTCTGTAGTCTCATTTTGTGAGACCAAAAGAAAATGGAGACAAAGCAGGAGCACAAGTAATGACAGGGGGCCATAGCACACACAGAAATACAAACAATATTATTTTTATTACCATTGCTCTCTATAATAATCCCCAGTGTAAATAAAGCTGCTTCCTTTACGATGCAATGAGCACTCGACTTGGCAAGGTCATTTATAAACATCAAACCACCAATTTCTCGGAAGTATTCGCTCGCTTCACCTGCAAGAGGAAAAAAGAACAGAAACTTTTGCTTTTGTTCCTCTGCAAAATGAAAGGCTTCTAAGATTTTCCAAAATCTCAAGGCTTATGTCCTGTAGACATTTTTACAGTGCCCATCAGTTCTTGGCATATATGCTGAACATAAATGACTGCACTGGTTCTAAGGAAAAGCCTTTCTTACTGTTTTGTTGGCAAATGGAATAGATGGTGATCAAAGCCTCCTTCTGAGACAGAGGGCAGTCCATCTGATATTTAAGGCATTCAAGCAGTAAGTTCAGATCTGTTTTCATATCTAAGAGCAAACACAAAAAACTTCATTAAATTGTTATATTTTCTAGATATTAATCTAGTCAGTATTAGAATAAACCTGTCCAAAATGTAGTATGTACATGCATTTTAAAAAAGGGGGAAAAGTGAGGCAAAATGGAGCCACATCACTTCTATTCAGCCACAAACAACAAACCTAGAAATCTTTCTGTCCATAGTTTGTTATTTGAGCATGATTTCCTTTGCAGAGTAACAGCCTCCTTGTAATATTTCTGGCCTTTAATTACTAGTAATTCTTAGTAAGTCTGATGTAAACTACCAACTATTAAATTCACAATGGCAAGGTGCATTAAGTGTAAATAATACAGAGCCATTAAAGTATTCAGAGTGCAAATAAAATTCAGAGTGCAGTTGAAAATCTATGGAGTAGTAAGGAAAGAGTCCAAGAGCACAAGGCTGCTCCGTGGTGCTGAGTTACAGGAGACAGCAACCCTGCAGCACAGCAGCAGAGCCCTCAGTCAGGTGCTTGGAGACGTAACACAAAATATTCTCTGGGCACCTACATACAACCCTAGGTGGGTAAACAGACTTGGAAAATCTGCTTCTTAGTCTCTGGGCTATCATTAAAAGACTTACTTGATAATTATTTCTAACAGTGACAGAAGGTATTGTTTACTGTAAACCCTTACAAGGTTTGAGGGTTCTTGAAGAAGTTAAAATACAATAAAAATGTGGATAAATATTAGCAAATTGAGAAAAAAAAGTGACTTTCTGGCGGTGTGTTTTACTCTGTGTGTAGGTTTGGCATTGGATTTACCCTTTGCATATCCAATACAGTATCCAAAATTTGGCAACTAGGAAAAAGCACATTTTCCCAACTGCTCACCACCCCACAACAGGCCTATCACTAAAGTCTGCTAAAACTTTGTAAAATTGATGCAGATTATAATGACAAATTATATTAGATATCTTACCACACTGATTTATCTGCACCTCTTCAGAGTTCATTTTTGTTTTATCTCTGTTCTTGTTCTACAACAGCAAGGAAAAAGTGTTTTCAGTTCTGTTCAGATTAGCAGTGTTTATAATATATGCAGTATAAATGTCATCATTTTTCTAAAATGCACTTTCCCAGTTTTCTGCTTTTACTCTGTCATCTCACACAGACACAGTTTAATGTATTCTTGTATGGCAAAGTTTTCCTTTGGAAATACACTATTTTATAATAGCCCTGCATTTGTAACTACCAGGTTATCATCTTTTGAGAGTGGACATTCTGCAGAAATCAGGTAATTCCATGTTACCACTGAGGGGCTTTACTGTCACGAAAGAATATCCCCTGCTCTGTGTCCCTGATCACAACAAAGCTGATCCAACTTTCCTTACAAGAGTGGCCAACTTTGCCATCAGCCAGCAAGTGGCACTAAGACCAAGTCCTGTTCCTGAGGGGGTGAACACTATCAAACACTCGGCCTCCTGCTGCTCAAGGAGACACTGAACCATCAGCATTGTTCTGGCAGTACTGATCACACCAAGGGCAGTGAGCACAGAGACACATTCCTTACAGTGAGAACTCATTGAAATTCACCAAAGACATTGTCACACCACACGAACCACGTAACCCACAAATCTCCACAGCATTGCTTCTTCACAAACCCAACGGGGCAGCCTCTGAGAGCAGAGCAGCAGAGTGACATTCAGCTTTGGAGGCAGAAAGATGCTCCCTCAAACCTGCCCCAAGTCCCAAACACAGAAGATTGATGCAAGCATCACAGTAACCTCTTACAATTTCTCAAAAAAATACTTAGCTCCAGGTAGAAACTTTAAATCGGTGGCAAATGCAGCTTAATAATGGATCCATTTTCCTTCTCAAAGTGGAGCAAAGGCTCAAAGCAGAATCATGGTCATCTTCATAAAGACAGCCAGCCCTGCTTTCTCTTGGGAGTTACTGATCGCCCCCATTCCTTTGCTGCTTCCCTCAGAGAGCGAGAATTGAGAGAGTTCATCTCCCTGCAGCCTTTCAGAAGTGATAACAGACATGCATTTCATTTTCCTGCAAATCCAACCCTGCCCCAACAAGGAAAAGCTTGCGAGCCTTCCTCACCTCTTTTTGTTCTTCTGCCCCCACCCCGCCAGCCTAAAAAAACCAAAACCCACCCAAACAAAAGGAAGGCTGTAAAAATGAGTTCACTCTGGAGCTAATTGCTTTTCAGAAGAGTTTAATTTAATACACGTTTATACAAGTATACAATATAGGAAGCACAAGGGGTTTAAAACTGTATGTATACAAGGACACATCTTGACCTTTTCCTGGATCTTTTTTACTTTTGCAACCTACAGAAGGTACACAAAATACTATTTATACGCCAGCCTACATTAATTAGAGGCAAACAGCTCACCTCGGTTGTTGCATCACAGAGCAAGGTGGAAAGACAAGCAACCAGATTTGTTTCAACAAACAGCTGGCAAATGTTGCATATAAAACTCTTCTCCATCAGTTATGGAGAATAACCCAGTAACATTGCTTCAAACCTCAGAAACCACTCCTGGAGAAGCGCAGATCTGTCAGTGCCTGTGCTCAGCAGCACTAGAGCACATGGCAGGCACGGTCAGCAGACCCGCCAGCCTGGGCAGGACTTACCCTTCGAAAACCGGGGACCAAACCCAGAGGGAGAAGTGCGGCTTGTTGGCATCCTGTGGAAACCAAAGCCCAGAGCAGCAGCTGAGGCCGTGAGGACGCTGCGCTGTGGAACAGGACTTGGGGGTGCCCTGGCCTATTTCAGCTCCCTCGCACCCTCCTCCCTCAGATGAGCCGTGTGTGATTTCCAGCTCATTGTCAGAGCTCCACTCGGAAGTCTTAGCAAGCACTCCAGATCAGCCCAAACAGAAAAGGGAAAGAACATAAGAAAGGGGGGGGGGGATGAAAGGCAACAGTCTAAAAGATGAAACAGCAGCTGCATTCTTCTGTGGGAAGGCTGGGGAGTCCCGAGGGGGGAAATGGGGCACGGCTCGGGTACCTGTGATCCAGTGGCGCGGGTGGCTCCGGGCAAACCCCGAGGCGAGGCGGGTGCCCGCTGCCGAGCGCTGCCCGGCTGAGGACAGGGTCTGCGGGCTGAGGGGTGGGATCGCCGGGCTGAAGGACAGCGGAGACCCCGCCGGCCTGAGGGACGGGATCTCGCGGAGCTGAGGGGTGGGATTGCCCGGCTGAAGGACAGCGGAGGCCCCGCCGGCCTGAGGGATGGGATCTCGCGGAGCTGAGGGCAGAGCCCGGCCCGGCCCCTCAGGGCGCGGCCGGCCTCGGACTCGGGACAGCCCTGAGCCTTCCCCTCAGCCAGGCGGGGAGCGCTTGGAATTGTAGAACAGGCAGGGGTGAAAGAGATCTTTAAGACCATCAGTTCAACGTCAGCCCAGCGCTGACAGTGCAAACCCTAAACCACTTTTGCCAGTGTCAGATCCAGAGGCCTCTTTAACAGTTCCAGGGATGGCAACTCCAGCACCTCTCTGGCCAACCTATTCCCAGGCCTGAACACCTGAACAGTGAAAAGTTTTTTCTAAAATCTAACCTGTATTTCCTCTCAAGGTGAGGCCACTTCCTCTGGTTCTCACTGCAGGCCCAGCAGAAGAGAGCAACCCCCCTCAGTGCACGCTCCTGTCAGGGAGTTGGAGAGAGCAGTGAGGTCCCTCCTGAGCCTCTTCTCCAGCCTGAACAAACCCAGCTCCCTCAGCTACTCCTCATGAGGCATCTTTTCTAGAGCTTCGTGAGCCTTGCTGCCCTTCTCTGGACACACTCAGCCCCTCAACGTCCTTTTTCCCGAGGGGCTCAGAGCTGGACGCAGCACTCAAGCTGTGGCCTCAGCAGTGCCCAGCACAGAGGGGCAGGCGCTGCCCTGCCCCTGCTGCCCGCACTGCTGCTGATCCAGGCCAGGTGCCACGGGCCTCCTGCCCCCTTGGGCACACTTTGGCTCACACTGAGGCGGCTGGTGACCTGCGGGATGTGGCACTTGGCCTTGTGGAACCTCACGCCCTTGTCCTTGGCCCATTGATCGAGTCTGTCCAAGTCTCACTGCAGAGCCTTCCCATCCTCCAGCAGATCCACACTCCCACCCAACTGGGCATCTGCAAATTTACTGACGATGCTGTCAATCCCCACCTCCAGATCATCAATAAAGACGTTAACCAGGACCTGCCCCAAAACTGAGCCCTGGAGAACACATTTCAATGCAGCTCACTTTGCATATTCTGCAGTTGGAGGCTGTAGTGCCCCCACAACAGAAAGAGCTGCCATGCCTTGGCATTGGCCATGCACACAGGTGCAGGAAAAAAACATTTTACTAGGTGAATATAGCTGACAGAACTGAGCTTTCAGGAACACACTCCCTTTCCTTAATGACCCTGAACTCAGTAAAAGGTATTTCACCTTCCAGCTCTTTGCACCCATTGGATCCTCAGACCATCAGAGCTCCACCAGCCTCTCTCATCCTTTTGTGCCTTCTCCCCACTCAAGCTGATGAGCAGCTTTTGTAAGAAAAAATACAGTTCTGCTGCCAACGAGGTGAGCCAATTTGCAAATGCAACTTACCCTGCCAAAAACAGCTACTGCCTTTTTCTTTCAGAGGTGAGTCAAAAAATTCTAGAGATTTTAAAGAATTGTCAAGATATAGTATGATTTTATTTGTCCTGAGGAAACAATAACAACAAAAAGAAGATAATTACAAATAAAGAAACTTTAATTGGCAGGTAATACAGAACAGAACAGTCCAGTCAGTGGTAGAACATCACAGTATTTACAGAACTGTAAATACTGTAAAGACTGTAAATACAGCAGCAGTGTCTGGAGGCATTGAAGTCAAGAGCTTATCCTACAGCTGGAAAGTTGCTGAAGTCTGTGACATTCCACTGTAAATAAAGGTATTATTAAAAATTACAAACTGCCCTGTAATGACTTTGATAACTTCCTGTGCAGCAGCTCCTGCAAAAGAGAAAAAAAACGGAAGGCAGTTAGCAGGTCATATTTAAACAATAGTAAAATAATGTTACTTATCTATAAGTCCCTACACTGGAATTATATCAGAAGTGCCTGATAAATGTCCTAGGAGGCAAAAATGCCCTTCAGTACTTTCCACTATAAAAGAAGATCAGAAAGCTACTACTTCAGAAGTTAGCTTTGCATACACTTTCTCTCCATGTACAAACACACAGAATAAAAATGGGTGAGCAGACAGACCCATGCAAGTTGCAACCTCTCTCATCAGAGAAGCTAAATTAAAAAAAAATAATGTAAAATTTAACTGCAAAATAAACCCAAGGGTCACTTCAGTGTGTTCCCTCTGAGTTTTCCTGTAGTAAGAAACATTCTGTAACTTCTTCAGAAATTACCTTTATGTATACCAAATTTTGCTTTATCAGAAAAAAATTCCTACATATGCAGAATATAATACAAAATCTTCAGCACTGCATGACGCCAAATAAAGAAGGTAAGTGAATTGATGTATCAATTTGGGGCATCCATTAAAATATATCTGCAGGTCAAATGAAGGTAAGAATCCAAGGCTACTGATATTTCACAGATCTTTAACATATGAGTACTATGTTAAAAGAAGATATATACTGCACTAATTTTAAAATTACTATAATTATCACTTTTCTTGAAAAAAATTAAGCCTCTTTCCAGCATTTCATTTCTTAACACATTTTTAAGCTTGAAGAGTTGATTGTTTTTGAAGTTTATTTATTTTACTGATTATAACCCTTGGTGCATTCACTTACTCTATATGTACTGTAAGAGGTCATATCTGGAGAATGAAGGGGAGGATTGTGCCCTACTGCTATCTGTGACTGCAGCCTTTGCTCTGAGAGTCCAGAGTAATCAAGGACTGCAGCAGAGCTGTGGCTGAGCAGCTGCTGTTTGTGTGGCCCTGGGAGTGTCACCCTTACCTCCCATGAAGGCAGCAACAGCGTGAGGCTCCGCAGCTCCGTAGCGACAACTGCACAGGAAAGGAACAGTCACAAACCGCCCGGCAGTACTACCAACAAAGCCACACCTCAAAACAACACTTACAACTCCTGCACATAGTCATCTTTCACCACTACGGACAGCCCATGTTCTTGGAGGAAACCAGTAAGGCATGATTTTAGCTTTCCAATATCATCTTCCACCTGGTAGTTATAGACACCTGGAAAATAAATCAACTAATCAACTGTTTCATCACACAACCATAACATCACAGTCAAAGCTAATGGGTTTAAATGGCAGCCTAAATATTTTGTTTTCCTAAAGTTTCTAAGCCAATTACTGTGTTATTAGTACTAGACAAATAATAATTGAATATTCTGTTGATGCTTCTTATGATAGACAAATTACTGCATAGCTGAATTGATTAATATCCAAACAACCCATTATTGAAACCAATTCAGATAAATTCCTTAAGTTCCTGAAGAGAAAAAACTCTAATTTTCATATTCCTAAAGCTGTATTACTATGGAAACAAAACCACAACTAATGTTTTTGCAGTTTATAACTTGAACTACAGTAACTATTGGACTTTATATTTTTTTTTTTGATGATGTGAAGTAACTGGTATTAACATACCTGGGTATCTGCCATGTTGCTTGTAAAACCTATTGACAGCCCTCAGCATCAAGTACAGCACTATTTCACTGTCGGGGTTATCCATATGGGAAACTGAAAACAACAAGAGAACTGGTTAGCTGGTGCAGACGGAATGGAAAAAGCAATGTTTTGAATTCCCTGAAAACAAACAGTAAAATCTGCAGTAGAAAGAAACCTTAATGAATGCAACCTATGACAGAACCTTAATCAAACAGCTGTCAGATACACAATTTTGCCTCCAAAGTTTATGACAAAACCATATTTTATGTATTTAATATAAACTATTCAGTGAAGAAACTCACATTTCAATTCTGGCAGGTGCTTTAATTTAAATAGGTATTCCTTAGTTACAATTTTAGGATTTGAAATACATGCTTTATCTGTCATGACTGTAATTATAAAACAGGTCTTAAATCCCTTACCACACAGCACAGTAGTCTTTGTAAATACTAACTGCTACTTATATCCATCTCAAAAAAAAAAAGGCAATATAAAAAGCAAAAAGCAATATCAAGTAACTAGTTTGTTAGTTCACATCCTAAAGAGATAAGCTGAAAGGGGTTAAGATATTTATTTTAATTTGGTCAGGTTAAAGCATCTTTTCAGCTCTGTCAGAAATAACTGACCTAGAGAAAAGAGAAGTCTGAAAAAACCCAGTGTTTTATTTACAGAGTACTACAAGTAAAATCCACAAGAAAACAAAAGCTGAAATATGCATCAATCTGTAAGGTCACTTTTGAAATTTCTAAATCAATTTGAATTCAACATTCTAGACCTAAATCTCCACAACTGTAGTTGAGAGACATATTCCTTACACTAAGAATTTATTTTAATTCACCAAAGACTTTGTGACATTCCAAATCATAAAACTGCATCATGCAATAGAACATGTAGCTTACGTTTCATTTTCTTCACCAAACCATTCCAGGCTGGAAATGCAGTGAGGTTTGTGGCAAGCAGCAGTACTTACTGATTGCATCCCTGCTGCAGGAGTTGGGGCTGTGCTCCTCAGCCAGCGAGCGGCAGCGCACCACGCGCAGGAAGGCGGCGTTGCTGCCTGGCACGGGGACAAGGAGAGATTGCCCCGTCAGTGCCACCGCTCACTACAGCTCTGTCTCACTGCCATGTGACATGGGAAAGGCTACAATCTAACAGCACTTCATTCAACACTTCCCTGTTTCTTCTCAGCTTGCAGTAATAAAAGCCTGGTTAACTACCTTTAGGTCTAGGGTCAGGAGAGTTTTAGGGAAATCCTTGGTGCTCATGTGGAATCTCTATGTATCTGCAAGGTTAATGTAACAGCTACACCACAGCAATTCATCAGTCACAGCCACCATGTTTCCCTCTTCCAGGCTGCAAATCAACATGGTTCTTTCCATCTTCCACTACATCTAACACTGCCTCACATGTTCTCAATTAGTATTTTAACAGGACAGCCATGAGCTGGAAAAGGTCCTTTCCCAGTATCATTGCTATGGATCGACCCAGGGTGCAATTACAACCCACAACTGAAAAAGGTGCAACTGGGAGACTCCCAAACGCTTTTACCAATGCAGGGCAACACACTCTTGGCTCTGTGCTTACAGGGGAGCTTTCCAGCTCTGAGGAGCCTCAGCCAGGCTGCTGCTGGAGACGTGCACACATCCAGGACAGAGACAGCCTGAAGGGCCATCAGCTGGGCTACAGCTTTTCAGACTACCTCAAGTCTGCAGAGCCCACACTCTGAAACCAGTACCCCAGCATGAGCAAGAGTGCTCAGGTACATCACAGAAAGCAGAGGGCAGCTGCTCCCTGTTGTTTGGAGTGAAAAGATACATCATTTTAAAGCCAACCTTTACAGACTCACTCCTGAGAGATGCTGAACATCTGCTACTCCTCCTGAAAATGAGGGATGCAAACCACTTAGTACTTACTTTAAAAATTCAAATATTGACTTACTGCTTAATAACTACATGATTATTCAAAAGTTTTTGATCATTTGCATAAACCCAGAACAGAATCCGAGCATACTCACAGAACAATTTCAGTTCTCTCTCTGAAATAGACTCAGGTGCCTAAAAGAGAGAATATACTCATTCCAGTACACACAATGGCCAGAGAATTCCTGCTTTCACATATATATTAATATATTTATTGTGAAATAACGAGTTACTAATGTACCAAAAAAACCCCTGTCTTAAATTGTAAAGAGTATATCCCTGTATGCATTTTACTTTTATACAATCAAACCAAATTCATAAATAAAGCAGATACTTCACAGATAGTTAATTCCATTAAAAGAATGGCGATAGGTTTGCACTCACCTTGCCCAGGGACTGTAACAATTTAGCAGCATGGCTCCCCACAGCAGCAGTATCCTTCTTTGCTTTTTCACGGTACCTGGTAATAATGAAGAAGTAAATAATTACAACAGAAAGCCATCAACTCCACATTGAAGGCAATATTTTTTTTTGTTTGTTTCACATTATAAAGACAAAATACAAGCCACATGAATGGTAGTGAGCTCCCTCAAGGAATTGTCTACTTACACATTTTGCAATTTGATGAATTTACTGGAGTCTGCCATCATATCAGGAATGGTGCCCCGGACAGGCAAGCTTCCTTGCCCTTCATTTGCCACAAATTCCTTTAAAGCTCGAACCAAAATCCAGAAAGAAGATGACTACAAAAGCACAAGAGACAGTCACATACACAGATGTTATATACAATGCTTTTTCTACATTTAAGTCTTACCCTTAACTACTCATACCTGCTCCGTTAGTTTTAGGCAGCAATCATCATTAAAAAGCTCTTCAATGCCTCTTGGAATCTATGAAAATAAATAAATTGGGTTGGTAATTCTTTGACTTTTGATTTCTTGAATTATCTCATCACTCACTACATAGGTGAGCCAACTCCAAGTGACCTCAGAGTTTCACAGCAAATCTCTGAATCCTACACAGTCAGTGCTGCTCAGACACATTTCAAACAGCAGCCCTGCCCAAGAGCAAGGCAGTGCTTCTGAGCAAGATCAATGTCACAAACAAAATCTCATCTGACTTCCATCTTTGACAGAGAAGATTTAAAGAACTGCAGCAGTAACTGCCCACCCTGCCTGGTGGGGCAGAGCAGCCAAAAGGCCGGGGAAGGAGCACGGGGCTACAAAAGTCAGTGTGTTAGTCAGAATCCTTAACATCTGCAGGTCTGTTTGGCACAAACTCAAATAAATATTAATATCCTGGGCTGTGTCTTGTAGTGGCTTGGATGACAGCACTAAGTTTTACCTGCTGTTTTGACCATCCAAGAAAGGATCAGCACAGTACAAAACAAAAGAACATAATCTAAGAAGAATCACAGAATGTGCTTTGGCCCCATGTAGCCCTTGCAGTTTACCCCAGATGAGAAACTAAAGAAATCAGAGCTTAATTTTAAACCACATGTTATGAGGTCAGGATTATTTAAGAAACAATGAAAACATCACTTCTAATGCTTTTAAGCTTGACCAGTTTATGAAGGGAATTTTGTAGTAAGTTTCTTCAAGAGGAAAGAAGTGAATTTATTGTATCAGGAGTCCCATGCAGCGTTCAGTTCTATAGAGAGTAACTAGTACAGCCCCTGGCTTCAATACAGCACAATTTCAGTAAGTGCTCTCAGTTTCTCTCACACCAGTGTATTGAAATCGGCATCAGCCACACCTCTCACTGCTAAATCCTTGCAATTGTACCCAGGACTTCAGAGTTTTTTACAGACTGAACTGTAGACGTCAGACAAGAACTCACTGATGCACTCTGGTTGCTGACTCATTCTAGACTTGAATTCAAGTCTGCAGGAGGGAAATGCAAATTTCTTGCAAGAGCAAGGGAGTAAGAGAATTTCCATAAGCTACATTTCCAGCTAGTCTAGGTCTATTTAACTACACAATTGCAGTTCTAACATTGTACTAATCCTGTTTTAGCTAAATACAAATGTTACAAATGGAATTTCTGTCCTAAAACTGAATAATATATTCTGAGAAAATGAGGCAGTTGAAATTGCTTCAGTTTTATCAGAGAAATGTTTATTTTACCTCTGTACGATTTAATGCTGTATTCACATTTTTTATAGCTTCCTCGAAGTTTTCCTCATCTTCTGGGGTGCCATTTTCATTCTTTAAGATACCTTATTGAAAAAAAACCAATTAAAACACACAATTGTTAGAATTACATCTCATCATTTATGTCTTACCAACAGAGCATACTGGCTGTGGATGTATTTGTGGCATATCAGCTACCAGCAAAAAAATGAAAAATAAATCACAAGAAAAAAGATCAGATGTAATTATAAAGCTAACTTCATCTAAGTTCGGCATATGATTCATTTTCCTGTAATGCTAAGTAGAAATTACTCAGCACAAAAGCACTGGGTTTTTTGTGTAAGAAGGATATAATGAAGCTTCATAGGCACTAAATTAACAATTCAACTCTCCTTCCCATGCCAGTCATATTTTGCTAAGGTTTTTGGATCAAATTTGGCACAAAGGTAATTACTACAGATCAGATCTGTTCCTTATCACAGCTTGGGGATGAGGACCTCTTCAAACTTGCCCACAGGCCATCTTCAAGTAAGAAAATACCAAAAATCCAGTCAATGGTGTTTTTCTACAATAATTTAAGACAACACATACAGATCTTAAAAATGCCACAGGAGTTTTAGCACCCTAAAAAGGCATTGGACTGAAACCCCTGCAAAATGAAGTCATTCACACGCTGGTTACATTGCAGTCAGTGCTACAGAACTTGGCCATGCAGAGGTGAATGATTATCAAGTGTCTGATGGGTCAGTGGACACATCAAATACTTGCAGAATAACAATTCCAGTGTCAAAAGCCATTTACTTTCCTCTTGATCACATTTTTAACAGAATTTTATCTTAAGGCCTTTGCTCCCACCCAAATCACACTCTGGATCTTAGACAGGATAAAACATTGACAACAAACATTTATAAGCAAGTCTGGCATCTTAAGATCCACCTGTACAAAGCAATCATTTAGTATAAGAATCAGTATATACCAGCATATCTTTCATAAATTAAACTTGAGAGAACTAAGGATTACTTTTCAGGTGCCACCTTGTATCTATTTCTGCCAGCAGGAATAAGGGACCCCGGCACACGGATTACCTTGCCGAATCAGTTCTTTGAAGGCTTCCTTCTCTTTGTAATTCTTAGGCAACTGTTCACTTTTCTAAATTTAAAAACATAAAGAGATTTTTGTCTTTAAAATGCCTACTACTAAGCTTACTGTCTTCAGACTGTTGAACTCCAGGAGTCTGTCACTGCTCACACATTCACTTGTATTTCAGTTAGTAATTTTTTTTTTAAGACTCCACCTTTTTTTTCTATGTTACACACTGCAAAAATAATTAACTGCTTCAGAAAAGACAGACCAATAATAGTAATAATACAGTTTTGCAACATACCTCATTGAACCATTTTGTGAGATACTTGGCTACAATCACAATCCATGGAGTGTGGCTGTGGTCCTGTAATTGAACAGTGGAGAAATCTTTGTCAGGTTGAGATAAGATAAAAAATAGGAAAGAAATTAAATTTTTAATGTAATCTCCAAATATCCTTTCCACTACTCTAAAGACACACGACATGTTCCAGATTTTGATTCAGCCAAAATGTTCTTTAAGTACTATAAAAGAAATTATCAAATTATTATTACTTTATTTTAAAAAGGGTGAGCCAAGTTCTCCAATATTGTTCTGGAGTGAAACTTATGCTATGCACAACCACCCATGGTGCAAAGCTCTGCAACAGTAGGTTAACTATAAAAATTAAAAAACAAATTTCAAAAGAGGGTGTGAGGGGGTATTCAATCTAACAAAAGATCAAGTTGTCCAAGAATACTCCTTGATTCCTAAGACCCCACCTGCTTAAGATTTAAATAGACTGGAACATTTGGAGCAGAGGCAAAAATAGTTCCTCATGACTGATTCTAGAGTTGGTTCTGTTCAGATGAGACTTGGCACCAGAGTCATCTGCCAAGAGCCATTTTCACAGGATCCCTGCACTGTATATCTGCATCTGTCCTGGGGAGCACAGTGCACACCACACACCAACCTTTTTGTCCATATGCTCCAAGTCGTAATCCTGAACGTGTTCTGTCAGTTCTGGAAATGGTCTGTCCAGTCTCAAATCTTCTAACATATTGTCAGGGTGAGATTCAACAACTGTGAAAAAATTACACAACACATTTCTCAGCATTATGTCTGGCCTTCAAAACAGAGCTACACAAATACAGGTTCAGTGCTTGATTCTCAAAAGTGTTCTGTGTAAGATGACCCATAATGTCAGAATAATGTCTAATTTTACTATTTGTTGCAGTCCATAATCCCCATGCATTCCTAAAAGAATGCAAACTACCTAAGACTTAACAAATACTAAATGTGTCACAAGATGAAAAAAGACAAACAAAAAACCCCAAAGTGACATAAGTTATTGAAGCTTTGAACCTTCCAGAGAAGTCTCTACCTCAGCAAGCCCTCTAACCTGTATGTTCTTTAATCACAACTCTCATGTAACCAACCAGTCCATAGGTCCTGCAGACTAGCAGAGGAATGTTGGAATTCCACAGAACTTCAGCCAAGCGCAACAATGTACTGTAAGGAAAAACATGCTTTTTTCAGATCTACAGAAGACAACATTTAACTATAAAGTTAACTCCTGCACCAGTTACTCTGTGGAAGAGTCCTTTCAGAAAACTTTTCTAATATCATCATGATACTAAACACGTAATGTGATCAATTTCATACAGGAATTTACAGTGAGTTGGAAAAATATTCATCCATTATCTTAGTAATGTCTCATTCCACCCTCCCAAATGCTCCAAGTATCAAATAAAAAGCTTCAATGAGTTGTGAGATAGAAATAAAGGATTAGATCCATGTGTTGCAGAGTCCTAACTTCAAGCAGAGGCAATTCCCATCAGAGGAGCAAAAAGGTCTCTAGAAAATGCCATCACTGTCTGCAATTCTCCTTCACAATGACAGAGTTCTGTTCTGCTTAAGTTTCTACAAGGAAGTGCCTATGCATAATGCACACACACACACACACACACACATATATATATAAACCTGCTTTTACAACTGAATGAAAACAGCTAATTCAATCTTAGGTAATTCTTACCTTTCTGGCAGTTGTGTTGCAACCACTAAGTTAAACCGATTAAAAAAGGAAGGGTCGCTGTCTAAAAGCTTTTCTGGACTCTAAATAGAGGGGAAATATATGTCAGGGAACACTAAAAATTTCTGAGTACAGAGCAAGTCTGCTGAATATGATGTGTTAAGTGAAAGTTATAAAATTTAGATGAAGTTACAAAATAGTGTTTGGAATACGTGATTTTTTGTTTGAAATACATACAAATGATTTATCTTTCTCAAATGCTGTTTTATCCAGAATCTATTTAAGCTGCAACATCACAAAGCAGCACAGAGCTGTTATTTCACATTTTTATCACACTGTATAATACACACATAGTACTAATCTAGGAAGACAAACCTCTTCAACAAAGTTTCCAGAAACATCACTATTCAATTCCTGCAAGAGCTCCATGGCACTCTGGGCACGACTCTGTTTCAGAGCAATCAGAATGAAATGTAGTTTACACAGTGTATGAGAACTAC
>NW_022148203.1:0-35892 GCF_901933205.1 Camarhynchus parvulus
AGAGGAAAATAGAAGTACTATGTGCCAAGCTTATCAGAATAACGGAATTCCAGGGCTACAGAAAAGCAAAACTTAGAAATGATTATCGTCATATGTAGCAACCAATGAGCATGGATTGGCAACCAATGACTGCAGAGACAAGACTCGTGCCAGCCCTCGTGAACAAGGCGGAGGATCCAATCATATTCTGCGTGATCGCGTGTACAAGAAAGTTTTTTACTGTATATTAGTAGCGCTGATAGAGGCAATAAATGGAGCTTCTTTTACCGCATCGCATCGGTGTGTTTCTCCCCTCCACCTGGCCGCGGCATTTCTGGGGACCCCGGACGTGATCTCGGAAAGAAGGGCGGACGAGAGAAGGTGGAGAAATCCCGGCTGCTCAAAGAAGCAGGCTGCTCAAAGAAGCAGGAAAAATTCGTGGCCACGGCTGACTGGGTGAGTCAGGCAGACTTGGTCTGGTTTCGGGATGGGATCCGCTGCATCAGCGTTAGAAAAGGCTACCATAGATGGACTGCTAAGTATAGCAAAGGACACAGGATTTTCAATACACAGACAGGACCTTGTGGACTTTCTTCTTTGGTGCCGGCGCAGCAGGGGGAGTCGCAGGTACAGCAGCACTGGAGGCGACAGCGCGCACGGCGGTGCACGCAATCGCAACAGCGGGCGGTCAGCAGCCGCCCAGGGCTTGGTCCGCGGCGGCGAGGGCAGCCCCGAGCGGGGCCCCGCCGGACGGAGCGGAGCGCGGGACCGCGGGAGCGGGAGGCACGGCGGAGGCGGGCGCATGCGCGATGGCGGCGGCAGTTTCACGCAAGGGGTGTCAAAGACGCGCGCGAAGGGGACAAGCCGCCCGACTGCGATGGCGCGCGAGCAGCGGCCACCGGGAACGCGCACGGGAAGTCGGAGCGGGGAGGGTTTTTCCCCAGTTCGCAGACGCGGCATGGACACCGGCCGAGCGGGGACCGCGCGCCGGTCGCGGGCGTTGGCACGGAGCCAGATCAGGATCGGGGCAGCGCGGGTGTCGGTCACAGGCAGAGACGGGGCGTGGTCAGGGTGCAGAGGGTGCCCGAGGTACCGGCCCTGCTCCGATCCCGTGGCGGCGGGCACACAGCCAGCCCCAGCAGCCAGCACACGGGCAACCACAGCAGCCAGCACACAGTTTCAGCCTCCATCAAAATCTCAAGTTGGAGATTTTTCGCGGGTGCAGCACATGTTGTGTGAGACACACCGAGCTCCTCAACAGTCGGTCCCACAGAAGTGACGGAAACAGCATTTACCAGATGATCAGGCTTCAGATGCAAAAGATAGAGTCAAAAGCTGTCCAAAATCAGTGTAAAGTGAGAAAGCACCGGGCTTTTGCCCAAGATACAGAAAAAAAAAAGGGAAACCTGTGCAAATCAATGTTATTCAAAATATGATGTAGAGGGAAATCTTCTATTGTAAAAAATGCCTCTAAGGGAAGGAAGCTACCATATAAAGATAGAAGTATTAGTAATGATTCAATTACCTGAAATATCTCTGAAGACAGAGCATTTGAGAAATATCAATCAGATCCTATCTGTGGGATCATCAGCTGATTCTCCAATGGTTCAGAGTTTTGTTGGCATTGAGTTTGTAACCTTTGTTATTTTTGGATTTTATAGGTGATACTGATAAATAAGGATTGTTATTAATGCTATATGAATACTTTAAAAAGATCGTGATAACCCCTTCAAACACTTCCTGTTGATAAGTTGATTATATAATGAGAATTCTCAAAATTTATGATAAGAATTATTATCAAGGTGTTGTAATATTTACAGCCAGCTTTAATGTGTTTCATTATCTCTTTGTGTGATCATCTACAAGATCATCTACGTGTCTCTTCAGAATCTTCTCTTTTTGTTTCTTAACTACTCATGTTTTTGGGTTTCTTTTGAATCCAGATTGCCAGTTTCATGGTTTTCTTCAGTCATTATTTCTTCAGTTATTATAGAGTACTGCAGCCGAGAATTCAAGAGGTTTGCTGTGTTTGAAGAATTTCTATCCAGACAGAAGTTTTTAGGAGGAATTCAATTACTTAATGGTTTGATTGATTTTTAATTCTAAGGTTTCCTACTCATAATTGCTGTTTTAAGAGTCTTGTTTTAAAATGTATTAAGTGATGTCCATCAATTAGAGTTCGAACTCTGGCCAAGTTCTAGCTCTACTTGAATGGAATGATTGACAATCAGCCCAGATGTTTTCTGCATCAAAAAGTATTCAAGTCCCTTTGGCTTGACAATTTGACCATATATGATAGCTGAGCCTGTTTTCAAAGGGAGTTTGGAGAAACATGAATCCGGACATGAGTTCTCCAGTTCTCTGTTGTTTTAAGGTTCATCAGCTGTCGCAGACTCTGGGATGACAGTTCAGTGTTGCAGTGATTGATAATTGTATGATTTCAGATGTGTTATTGGTTATGTATGTATTGGTATTATCTGATTGATTTCTAATTACTGTTATCTTACATTTCCCTATGCAATATTGCATAGAGACTGAAACAGAACAGATCAATGTTTCATTTTCAAATCAGGATCCATTCTTCACCTCCAAGATTTTGAGATAATCCTCCAGTCCTTGCAGGGACATGGATTTGTTTGTGTTTTAGCAGGTGCATGCTTTGTATGTGGTCAATTAGGGCACTTAAAAAGAAATTGCCCTAACCGCCCACAGAAGGCGGGAGGGAATGGTGCCACAGGTGTATGTAATCGATGTAATAAGTTTGGTCACAGTGCTGCAGGATGTAGGTCGCGCTTCAAGAAGGACGGGACTCCACTGCAGGGAAACTTACAGCGCCGCGGGTTGGGCGCGGCTCCGAAATACCCAGCACCACAGCGACATGTCATGGCTGCCTCAATGAACTCGCCGCTGCCACCTGAGGAAGCGCAAAGAGTCGATTTGGCCGTGGCAAGGACAGTGACTATTGATACTACAGAGGTAACCTTGATTGATTCCACAGCCTCAGGACCACTGGGACATGGGTTAAGTGCATTGTTAATTGGCAGATCTTCTATAAGCAGACAGGGAATATTTGTTATGCCAGGATTGATTGATTCAGATTATGAGGGGGTAATAAAAATAATGGTGAAAGTGTTTGCTCCTCCAGCAACCATTAACCAAGGTAGCAGAATTGCCCAATTGATTCCTTTCAGAGCACAGGTGCCAGTATCAATGAACCAGACGAGAGGGGAAGGTGCTTTTGGCAGTTCTGGCAATACAGCAGGACCTGTGATAATGTTTACTACTTTGGTAAGTAAGGAACGTCCATTACATCTGGTATATATATCTTGCCAAGGGTCAGCTCAGCGCATTGGCGAAGTAGAGATGATGTTAGACACTGGTGCAGATGTTGCAATCATTCCATATAGTGCTTGGCCAAAATCTTGGGGCCTCCGCTCGGTTAGCACCATGGTTAGTGGGATCGGAGGAGAATCCACTTCAATGCAAAGTATCAATTTGGTTTGTTTCACAGATTGTAAAGAGGGAAAGAAAGCCTGGGTGCATCCCTTCATATTGCATACGCCTCTGTGGATCCTTGGACGAGACGTCATGAGTCAATGGGGGATGACATTACAGACTCAGCATTTTTAACATTGGCCGCTGAGGGACAGAGGCCACCCACGCTTAAGTTAAAATGGAAATCAGATGAGCCTGTTTGGGTGCCTCAGTGGCCATTAACCAAGGAGAAATTGGAAGCAGTTTCCACGCTAGTGGATGAACAGTTAAAATTAGGCCATATAAAGCCCTCTGTTAGTGAATGGAATACGCCCATTTTTGTTATTAAAAGAAATCAGGAAAATGGCGATTGCTACATGATTTGCGAAAAGGTGAATGCAATCATGAAACCAATGGGGGCATTGCAACCAGGTTTACCTTCTCCTGCTGCATTAAAAAAGGACTGGAAATTGTTAGTTGTTGATTTAAAAGATTGTTTTTCTCTATCCCATTGCACCCTGAAGATACAGAAAGGTTTGCCTTCAGTGTCCCACAAGAGAATGTAGCCAGGCCTGCACAAAGGTATGAATGGGCTATTCTGCCACAAGGAAGTCGGAACAGTCCTATAATTTGTCCATGGTATGTAGATTTGGCATTAACTGAGTGGAAGAAGGAATATCCAGAGCCCACAGTGTATCATTACATGGATGATATTCTTGTTGCTACTCCACAAGAATTAGAACCTCAGGCTGAGGGAGAGGCTTATTATATTGCTGAAAAAGTATGGACTATCCATAGCCCCTGAAAAGGTACAAAGGCAAAGCCCCTGGAATTATTTGGGAATGATGGTCACAGAAACTCGCATTAGACCAGGCAAATTAAAATTGCATAGTGACATTGCCACTGTAAATGATGTGCAAAAATTGGTGGGTGAGCTGCAGTGGATTCGAACATGGTGTGGAATCTCAAACGAGGATATGGAACCTCTTTTTGAATTATTGCGAGGCTCAGTAGATCCTTGTGAGCCCCGACAATTGACCTTTGGGGCCAAAAATGCCTTAGAGAATATTACCAGGAAAATTGATCAGCAACAGGCTTACAGGTATGACCCTCAACTGCCCATCAGTATTATAGTTTATGGCCCTGAACACAGTCGATCTGCCATCCTTGCCCAAATAGAGGAAAGTAGACTCAGAATTTTAGAATGGGTTTTTCCATCTTTTTTTACCCACTGCCTCAGTTACTACCTGTCCTGAATACATTGGAGCATTACTGTTAAAAGCTAAGGAAAGGGTGCATCTGGTTTTTGCTCGTGATCCAGATTTAATAATTGTTCCCTGGAAAACTAAGGATTTGATTCAAGAGTGGTCAATGCAAAGCGTGACATTTGCGCTTAGCTATCGCTGGCATAGAAATGTCCATTCACTATCCCTCTCATCCATTGTTTAAAACTACAGCTATCATTATGAGAGGACCATTAATAAAAAGAAAAGCCAATTGTAGGGGCTATTACTGTATTTACAGATGCCAGTGGAAAAACAGGAAAATATGGGTATGCTTTAATGATAAAAGGGCAATGGGAAACAAAAGTATGGATGGAAAAAGAAAAATCTGTTCAAATATTGGAATTGCAAGCGATTGTACAAGTCTTACAGCACTTTGCAAAAGAGCCTTTAAATATTATAGCTGATTCTGCATACGCAGTTAGCTTAGTCAATCGAATAGATTATGCAAAAAATTGGCAAAATTGGCACAGAAAAAATTGAACAACTGGTAATTCAATTAAAAGGACTTTTAAAAAAGAAAGAACTGAGCCCCTTTGGTGCAGTCACATACGCAGTCATACAAATGTGCCTGGAATTATGACTACAGGAAATCAAGTCATTGATAATGCTGTAGCAGGTGGATGTCTTGTGGCCACTCTGACCGATGCACAAAGGTCTCATGAATTTTTTCATCAATCTTCTAAGGGACTGCAACAGGACTTCGGTACTTCAAGGACACAAGCAAGAAATATTGTAGCATCTTGCCCGGATTGTGCTAGAATAAGCCCCATACAACATAGTGGAGTAAATCCTAGAGGCTTGGGGCCACAGAAGGTGTGGCAAACAGATGTTACAGAATATGCGCCTTTTGGACAATTAAAATACATGCACGTCTCGGTGGACACTTACAGTCATGCGGTTTGGGCGACTCTTGCGACCACGACCGCCTTCCGAAAGCAGTTAAACAACACTGGTTACAGGCTTTTGCAGCTTTAGGAGTTCAGAGATTATAAAAACAGATAATGGGCCCGCTTATGTTGGCAAATGGACTGAAACATTCTTGCAGCAATGGAACATTAAGCATATTACAGGAGTGCCTTATAACAGCACGGGCCAAGGAATTATTGAAAGACGACATCAAGATCTAAAGCGTTTGATCGCTGCTTTGAAAAAGAGGGGAGATTTCCCTCTCACCACATGACAGAGTGGCAAAAAGCATGTTATGTCCTGAATTGGAAAAATCCAATAGCACTCAATGAAAAACAGGATATCAAACCCATACAATTGCAGTTTACCATGGAGGAGCCAATATTAAGGGCTCCTGTGGTCACATGGAACCCACACACAGGTAGATGGGATAAAGAGCCAGTAATATTATTAACTTGGGGACGGGGATATGCTTGTGTTTCCGCAGGAAAAGATCGACCACGCTGGGTTCCTGCAAAATGGGTAAAACCATGGATTAACCGTATTGCTGATTCCGACAAAGTCACTGCCTTGGACAAAACTGAAGAAAATGATTCGGGCCCTCCAGGAGCTTCAGGGCCACGACTTGAGACGCGTGGAAAACAAGATACAACTGGTGTTGCGTCCTCAACTGGAAAAGTTTAAGGGTATTTCTAAAGGACTGGACAGAGTGTTAGAAAGAAGTAATTCTTTATCAGGATTTCTTGATGCGTTAGAATATATTAGAGAATTTCAGGTAGCAGATCTTTCTGATCGACCTTGTCTTGCTTGCGACAACTGTGAATGCTTTGCTTGGATAGCTATTAGATGTGGATCTTGCGGGAAAAAAGCTATGGGTTAGTCAACGATAATACCAGGATTATGATGTATGTAGAACCTTTGTATATTTTGTTGCTTATTTTGCTTTTTAAGCCATGTATCGCGCGCAATGTACTATGCAAAGATTATCACAAACGCCTTATTGAAAAAAGGGGGAGATGTTGGGGGTTGCAGGCATGGGAAGTAGCTGTAGCAGTTACAGTGTCCTTGAGGAGAGGAAAATAGAAGTACTATGTGCCAAGCTTATCAGAATAACGGAATTCCAGGGCTACAGAAAAGCAAAACTTAGAAATGATTATCGTCATATGTAGCAACCAATGAGCATGGATTGGCAACCAATGACTGCAGAGACAAGACTCGTGCCAGCCTCGTGAACAAGGCGGAGGATCAATCATATTCTGCGTGATCGCGTGTACAAGAAAGTTTTTACTGTATATTAGTAGCGCTGATAGAGGCAATAAATGGAGCTTCTTTTCCTGGTCTCCATCCTCAGCTCCTTGTCTGGGGGAGGAAGGACAAGGAGAGGATGGGATTTGCCTCCGTGCCAGAGGGAAGGGGAAGGAGATCCCCCAGTGCATCCCCAGCAGGACGGGTTGGCAGCAGGGTTGTCCTGCAGCCGGGGCTGTGCTGGGCTGGGAGATGGAGCAGGAGAGAGGGGGAAAGGGGCACTGACTTCCTCCTCACCTGCCTGGGTGTCCCAGGGCTCCTTCATCTTCCTTGAAGCATCGTCCTCCATTGAATCAAGATTTGGGAATGGGAAATCCTGTTCTGGGGACGAAACAAGGGAAGAGTATATTGAGTTTTGTACTGGTTTGAAGGCAAACCTGGGGGAGAGTCTAAGTCTGTATTACAATTAAATAAGAAAATGAAGATCAAGGCAATGATACAGAAACACTGCCTTAAACTGACAGAGTCAGGATATAACCTGACACCCTGTTGGTCAGGGTGGTGGCAGCAGTCCCATTAAATGGTGGCTGCAGTCCTGTTGGAGTGATGAACGTGATTCTGTCAAAGCAGTGATCCTGTAGAAGGGTCTGGTCTTCCTCTGGAGGTCCAGTGGTGGTTCTGGAGCTCTTGTCCTCTGGGAATCCAGCAGGCAAGCTGCTCCTGGTGTTGCAAGGCTCAGCTTATATCCAGGTAGGAATGCTTGGATCCTCCCCCTGGGCGGAGCATCCCACAATGGGATGATGGAATTTGATCAGTCCTGCAGTGACACTCAATGGCCCATTCCCAGAAGATATCTCCCCTGGAGGGCGTTATCAGGGCTGAGTCATGGAAGAGATAAAGAACACTGCCCCACCTGTTGATAGCAGTTGATGAAGATGGGGATTGAAAACATGCATTTGGTTCCATCTTCCATTGCAACCTGAAACAGTGGGGTAATCCCTGCTCGGGGGTGAACACCACCCCCCCTTACCCAAACTGGCTCAGGTGTAAAACCCCCACCCTGGGAAGGCCACACACACAGGGGACAATGTCACACTTGCCCTGCCCCAGGGGAGGTCTCTGTCCCTGTCACTGCCTTGCTGTCTCCCCTTTTCTCTTTCTTTCCATCTCTCTCTCCACCTCACATTTACTCTTTAATAAATTCCACTTTGGATTTGGTCTCGTTAGCACCTTAACTGGGGCAGAGGCATCTCTCTAACAATTTTCTTAACCAGATTGTGACATTATTTTGGCACAGTGAGTTCAGGGCACTGTTCTGTGACCCCAAGTGCCTTTGACAACAGCATGGTTCCCTTCTCTGAGGAGGTTGTGGTTCTTACTGGAATAACTCTTGGAAACTTGGAAACAGTCCCTCCTTCCTCCTGGAGAATTTATTGGAAAACTGATAGGGAAAATGGCTGTTGTGGGTGGCCAGTGAAAAAGAAAATATTTTGTTGTCCTTCCTTGAAAAGTTTGTTAAAATCACTGGAGGAAAGGGAGCAAATGTTACCAGCGGGACTGACAAGGTTCATTCACCCCACGGTGAGGAACAGAAGGCTGCTGAATGTCCCACAAGAAGCCCAGCTCAAGTAGCTAAATTCCCACATAACTCCTGAATTCCCAGGCTTCGGTTCTTTGCCAAATGTGAGAATCATTTTCTCTTCATCAATGTCACCTTTGTGACAGCTACACAGAGCTTCCACTTCCTTTTAATAATCTGTATTGGGCCAAATTTCCACTTTCCTTTTATCAGAAACTGCCAGCAGCTGAGCTGGAGCTGTGCAGGAACCAATGAATCTTGGAATTGCCACATCACTGCTTGGATTGTCAGTTTATTCATGTTTGGGATTTCTTTGTGCTTTCATCACAAGTTACTTGTGGGAAGAGCAAATATTCTTCAAAGTGATTTATGCAGAGGTAATTTTGATTTCTGCCAAGTTTATTTTGTCCAGTGCCCAGGGGATGCTCAAGGGGTCTCTGTGCCTCTCACCCTGGGGGATGCTTGGGAGGGGCTTTGGGGGCTTGTCCCTGTCCCTGTCACCCCAGGCCATTCCCCAGGGGGGCTGTCCCTGTCACCCCAGGCCATTCCCCAGGGGTGTCCCTGTCCCTGTCACCCCAGGCCATTCCCCAGGGGTGTCCCTGTCCCTGTCACCCCAGGCCATTCCCCAGGGGTGTCCCTGTCCCTGTCACCCCAGGCCATTCCCAGGGGGTGTCCCTGTCCCTGTCACCCCAGGCCATTCCCCAGGGGTGTCCCTGTCCCTGTCACCCCAGGCCATTCCCCAGGGGGTCTCCATCATTCTCACCCAGGCAATGCCTGGGGGCTCTCCCTCCCTCTCACCCCTGTGCCAGGGGGTGCTCGGGGCAGTCTCTGTCCCTCTCAGCCCAGGGGATGCTCGGGGGTCTCTGTCCCCTCGCCCTGGGGGATGCTCGGGGGGTCTCCATCCCTCTGGCCTCAGGCAATGCCTGTGCAGGGCTGGGCACCAGGGGCTCTGTGTCCCTCTCACCGCTGAGGCTGCTCGGGGCTGGGGGGGCTCTCCGACCTTCTCAGCCCTGGGGAGGCCGGGGGGGTCTCTGTCCCTCTCAGCCCTGCTGTGACCCCACCCAAACATCATCGGGCTCAGAGGGACACAGACACCCCCAAACCCCCAGAAGGGCTGAACCTGGGATTTGGTTTGGGGCTGAGGGTTTAGGAAGGGGCTGGAATTGGGGCTGGGCTTGGAGTTGGGGCTGAGATTTGGATTAGAGCTGGGATTGGGGTTAAGGCTGGACATGGGATTGGCTTTAGGGCTGGGGTTGGGATTGGGTCTGGGGCCAGACGAGTCTGGCACTGGGATGGGATTAAATACAGAACTGTGAGTGTGTCTAAACATGGAGTGAGATTGAGACCAGGATCAGGGTCAGGTTTGGGACTGAGCTCACCCAGAATGGGACAGGGGGTATGTCACAGTGGGAAGGTTTGGGGAAAATCCTGGTTTGGGGAAAAACAAGCTGTGAATGACTTTGGTTGGGGATTCCTCCCACCCAAGTCCATTTCTAGAAGTCACCTGATGTCCAAAAATCAAGAGTGAATAAAAAAAGCCACCAGGAGTTTCCCATTTCCAGTCTCATCCCTCTGGGGTTCTGGTGTTCCCCCATCTCAGGGCTGCTGGGGATCCCATGGGTCCTGGGGATCCCCCCCCCCAGGGTCCTGCTTAGGGATTCTGGGGGATTTTGGAGTCCCGGGATCCCCCTCTCCAGCCTCCCCTCAATGCAGCCACTTGGGGTTCCCCCTTCTCTCCACCACCCTGTCCTGGTTTAGGGTTTGGGAGAAAACCTCAAAAAGGAGTTTCCTCTTGAAAGCAGATTCAAGCAGCCCCTCCCCCTGCCGGTTTGGGAAAATATTTCCTTGGAGAAAAGTGGAAAAAGAAATGTTTATTTCAGCGGCACAAAATTTGAACAATATTATACAATAAAACCTCCTCGTGCTCCAAAATAGATGACAAACTCAGAATGTCCCTCTGTGGGCTGTAGCTTGGCTCACTCAGTCTCTTATCAGTCTCTTATCAGTCTCTTTTCAGTCCCTCCAAAGCTGGAAATGCCGCGGCCCAGGCCCTGCCCATTGGGCCACAGGTGGGAGCTGCTGGTGGTGTTCTGGGTGTTCAGTCCAGAGCAGCTTTAAACAGCTCCAAAGAAAAAGAAAAACCACAGTCCAGGGAACTTCTCTGCCTCAGAGAGCTGAAAACTAACTAAAAGCAAAGGAGAGCTCTGTCCCACTGTCTGTCTGTCCATCCTGTCTGTCCAGGAGCCGGAATGTGGAGGACTGAGTGCAGTGTCTGAAAACAAACTGCAGCTTCTTCCTCCTCCCCTTCGCTCTCAGAACCGGCCTTAAAGGTGCAGAACTCATTTCTGGGCTAAACGGACCGATGGGGTACGAGCATCATGAAGTCACCCCAGGACACGGCCCTGTCAGGGTCAGGGGGTCCCGTCCCCGCCCTCATCTCCGGGCTGCCGGGGTCCCCAGCTCGCTATCGCCCCTCCCCTCTCCCCGCCCCGGGGTCCCCGTTCCACAGCCCCGGCTCTCACGGGGATCCCCAAAACCAATGTCCCGCCCCCCGTCGGTACCGGGCCATCCCCACGTGGAGCCCCGGGACCCCCCGAGGGGCGATCGCGCTCCTCTCCCCCGAAAAAGCTCCTCTGAGGGAGCCCGGAGATATCCGGGGCTCGAGTCCGGGATCTGCCGGCTCCGAACACTCTGCAAAAAAATCCTCCTGGAGAGCCCTGGCTGGAGTTATTTGGGAATTTAGCTACTTGAGCTGGGCTTCTTGTGGGACTTTTAGCAGCCTTGTGTTCCTCAGTTTGGAGTGAATGGACCTTGTCAGTCTCGCTGGTAACATTTGCTCCCTCTCCTCCTGTGATTTTAACAAACTTTTCAAGGAAGGAAAATAAAATATTTTGTTGTTCAGTGGCCACCCACAACAGCCATTTTCCTCATCAGTTCTCCCATAAGTTGCTCAGGAGGAAGCAGGGACTGTGTCCAAGTTTCCAAGAGTTCTTCCAGAAAAAACCACAACCTCCTCAGAGGAGGGAACCATGCTGTTGTCAAAGGCACTTGGGGTCACAGAACAGTGCCCTGAACTCACTGTGCAAAAACAATGTCACAGTCTGATTAAGAAAATTGTTAGAGAGATGCCTCTGCCCCAGTTAAGGTGCTAATGAGACCAAATCCAAAGTGGATTTTATTGAACAGTAAATGTGAGGTAGAGAGAGAGATGGAAAGAAAGAGAAAAGGGGGGACAGCAAGGGAGTGACAGGGACAGAGACCTCCCCTGGGGCAGGGCAAGTGTGACATTGTCCCCTGTGTGTGTGGCCTTCCCAGGGTGGGGGTTTTACACCTGAGCCAGTTTGGGTAAGGGGGTGGTGTTCACCCCCGAGCAGGATTACCCCACTGTTTCAGGTTGCAATGCAAGATGGAACCAAATGCATGTTTTCAATCCCCATCTTCATCAACTGCTATCAACAGGTGGGGCAGTGTTCTTTATCTCTTCCATGACTCAGCCCTGATAACGCCCTCCAGGGGAGATATCTTCTGGGAATGGGCCATTGAGTGTCACTGCAGGACTGATCAAATTCCATCATCCCATTGTGGGATGCTCCGCCCAGGGGGAGGATCCAAGCATTCCTACCTGGATATAAGCTGAGCCTTGCAACACCAGGAGCAGCTTGCCTGCTGGATTCCCAGAGGACAAGAGCTCCAGAACCACCACTGGACCTCCAGAGGAAGACCAGACCCTTCTACAGGATCACTGCTTGGACAGAATCACGTTCATCACTCCAACAGGACTGCAGCCACCATTTAATGGGACTGCTGCCACCACCCTGACCAACAGGGTGTCAGGTTATATCCTGACTCTGTCAGTTTGAGGCAGTGGTTCTGTAGCATTGCCTTGATCTTCATTTTCTTATTAAATTGTGAATCTGGCTTAGACTCTCCCTCTGGTTTGCCTTCAAACCAGAACAAAAGACAATGTGTGCACCCTTTGTTTTCCTCCCAAAACAAGATTTCCCATTCCCAAACCTTTGCCAGATGGACGAGGAAGATGCGAGGAAGAGGAAGCAGCCCCGGGACACCCAGGCAGGTGAGGAGGAAGTCAGTGCCCCTTTCCCCCTCTCTCCTGCTCCATCTCCCAGCCCAGCACGGCCCCCGGCTGCAGGACAACCCTGCTGCCAACCCCGTCCCTGGGGATGCACTGGGGGATCTCCTTCCCCTTCCCTCTGGCACGGAGGCAAATCCCATCCTCTCCTTGTCCTTCCTCCCCCAGACAAGGAGCTGAGGATGGAGACCAGGGAGGACAAATCCGCAGGGCAGAGCCTCATCACCCACCAGCGGATTCACAATCAGAAGAGGCCCTTCCGCTGCCCCGACTGTGGGAAGCGCTACAAGCGCCACTCCAAGCTCGTCATCCACATGCGCATGCACACAGCAGAGAGGCCCTATGAGTGTCCCCAGTGTAAGAAGAGGTTTCAGACCAGCTCCACTCTCCTCCTGCATGAGCAGATTCACAAGGATGAGAGACCCTTCTGCTGCCCCGATTGTGGGAAGGGTTTCAAGCGCAACTCACACCTCATCGATCACCGGGCATCCACACTGGGGGAGAGGCTGTATGAGTGTGGGGAATGTGGGAAGAGCTTCAGGCAGAAGTCCAACTTGATCCACCACCAGAGGATCCACACTGGGGAAAGGCCATACAAGTGTGGGGAATGTGAGATGACCTTCAGTCGTAAGCCCCAGCAGATCATCCACCAAATGATCCACACTGGAGAGAGGCCCTACAATTGCACCCAGTGTGGGAAGAGGTTTCAGACCAGCTCCAGTCTCCTCATTCATGAACGGATTCACACGGATGAGAGGCCCTTCCTCTGCCATGACTGTGGGAAGGCTTCAAGCACAACTCCACCCTCGTCAGGCACCGGCTCATCCACACTGGGGAGAGGCCCTACGAGTGTCCCCAGTGTGGGAAGAGCTTCACCCGGAGCTCTCACTTGACCAGACACCAACGGAGGCACCAGTAAAGGAAGCCCAGCAAATGCGCCAACTGCAGGAGGAGCTTCATGCACTGTCCCAGCTTCATCCATCATTGGAGGATTCACATTGGGAAGAGCCCTGGTGATCCATGTTCCCCATGATCCATGCTGGGAAGACTCCTGCACCTTTTTCTGCCCCTGCCAATGACATGATGTGAGATGGAAGAACATGAGGGTCTCCCCATGGCCCTGTCATTACATTCACTCCCACATCAAGTCATTGCCACAGGCAGGAAAGGGACTTTCTCTCTCTCTCTCTCCCTGAGGAGAAGGGCGTCCTTTCCAGGCAGGGGAAATTGTGGCAGGGAAGAGACAGTCAGCTGAGTTGTAGCTTTCCCTGTAAAGAGTGTTATTTATCCCTTCTGTTATCAATATTGTTTCTGTTCCATTTGCTCTTTATCTCGATGCCATTCCCAATAAATTGTTCTTATCCCAACCGAGGATCTTTGCCTTTTGTGCTTTCCATGGGAGGCGGGAGGGCAGCGAGGGCAGCGTGGTTTTAGCGGGAGCAGGAAATTGGGGAATCCCATTCCTGAAGCCCGGCCCGTGGAAACCGAGCATCCCAGCTGGTGCCAGCCCTGGTGGCCATGGCAACAGCCTTGGGAGCGGGTCCCTGGCTGGGGCTGTGGGAACCTCTTCCCTCTGGTGCCCAGGGACAGGAGTGGAGGGAACGGCTGCAGCTGAGTCGGGGCAGGCTCAGGTTGGATGTCAGGAAAAGGTTTTTGCCCAGAGGCTGCTGGGGCCCTGCCCAGGCTCCCCAGGGAAGGCTCCCAGCTCCAGGGCTCTCTGAGCTCCAGCAGCGTTTGGACAGCGCTGCCAGGCCCAGGCTGGCATTGTTGGGCTGTCCTGTGCAGGGCCAGCAGTTGGACTGGAGGATCCTGATGGGTCCCTCCCAGCTCAGCCAATTCTGTGCTTCTGGGATCCCATGAGCCTGGGGATGGGGCTGCCAATGGTTGCCATGGCAACGGGCTCTGGCTGCAGGCCTGAGCTGGTGTCCATGGCAACCACCCCTGGCATGGGGTCTCCATGGAGCTGCCAAGGGACTGAGCATAGCAACAGGGGGCTGGTGATGGTTGCCATGGAAACTGACCATAGCAACAGGGGGCTGGTGATGGTTGCCATGGAAACTGACCATAGCAACAGGGGGCTGGTGATGGTTGCCTGCTAAGGATCACATTCGTCACAGGCCCTCAGAGGGGTCCCATGGGGACTTTCCAAGAGTCTCCAGGCTGTTCCAGTGCTGGAATGTCACAGGCACAGACAGGGGCTCCATGGAGACCTCCCAGGGCTTTCTGGGCATGGTAAAGAGCCCTGTGGTCAGAGGCAGTCACAGCCATTCCATGGTGACATCCCAGGGCACCTTGGGCTGCAAAGGCACCGATCTGTCACAGGCACTCACGGGGGCTCCACGGTGACATCCCAGGAGTGCCCAGGCTGCCAAAGAGCCGGGATGTCCCAGACACTCACAGGGGTTCCTGTCATGGGCACAGTGGGAGCTTCAGGCCAAGTTTATTAGAGAAGTTCCTGTTGGGTCTCGAGGTGCAGAATAATAGCCCCCACAGATTCCCAAATGTTATTTTTCAATCAGAGATGACACAGTCTCAGATCATTACACTAAGGGCTAAAAGCCACCTGTTTTTTCAATCCTCTTTCTTTATATCTTGGTTTGCTACAGGTGGACCTCACTGCTCATTTAATCAACACATTTCACTTGATTGGCCAATTAAGACAACATTCTTCAGTAAACAACTTTATGAAAAAAGCCAACTTATTACAAACATTGTTGGGGAACCAGTTATTGATGTTTGTTTCACGTTGGGCCCTTCTGTGTTCTCCCTGGATGGGGGAAACCCTCCTGTTGCAGTTCTGTGCCAGGTAAATGGGGATGCACGGGACTTTTTCAGTCTTCAGCTTCTTGTTTATTGTTATCTTATCTAAAGTTTTGCATGCTGTGCACACCAGGCTCAGCGCGCTGGAAAAGCACTGCCAAACTGGCCTCCATAATGTACAGTTTCAAGGTCTTTTTAAAGTTGTCTCATCCAATTAACTATTTAGAATGTTCATTATTTCTACTTATCAACCAATAACTCATCCCTTGACTGTCCACATAACATCTGCACTGTGCTTTCCTTGACCAATCACCCGGTGCCACCAACACTGCAGAAAATGGAGCAGATGAAGAAGAAGACAGGGACTACACCCAAATTCCTCCATCTTGCTTCCTATCTACACCATACTAAAAATCCCAAAACCTAAATTTCTCACCCAAAGGGTCATGCTATACAACCCTCTTATCAATTTTCATACTTGGATAAATTATAATCTATCTCAAAGTCTTGGAAGTCCTCTCCATGGGCAAAGGTGAAAGGCAGTGTTTCTCTGGGGGTCAGGACCCCTCAGAGCAGACAGAGAAATATTCCTTGTGGCCTGGATTCCCACACATTTAATGTAAAATTCCTTAACCCCTAACTTTTGAAGTTAACCCAAAAATGTTCCAGATAAGCAGGATTAGAAGGGAAGAAAAGGAAAGAACAGAAAGACAGAAGATCCATAGAAAGACACGCACATAGGTACCAACTGCTGGGGTTCCAGCACCACCAACAGAAGAACCCCAGGAGAAGGCAGGATCCAGACCCTGGGCTGGCCTCGTGCTCCGGCTTTTAACCCCCTGGGCCTTCATGGGCCCGCCCCTGGGGTGGGACTGCCAGTTGCTTGGCCAATCAGAGCCAGGGTAGCACCAGCTGCTGGTGTGGGATTGATTGATTAACAGCTCAGCCAATCAGAGCTGGGTTAACATCACCTCCTGCTGTGTGATTGACAGCTGTGCCAGGCCAGGGCTGGGGGCGGGGCTCTGTCCCACCACAAACCAAGGCCTGACCCGGCCCTGGCCCCACACGGGCATTCCGAGCATCCCAAGGTGTCTCAGGACATCGATCTCATCCAGCCTCTGACAGCGACCACGGTGACACTACGGAACCTCATGGAACCATGGGTCAGTTGTGACAATGGAGATCCAAGGACACCACGGTGACACTACAGAACCTCATGGAGCCAAGGGGCCATTGTCATCTTGTGGAGCCCAGAGTGCCACAGAGCAGCCACTGTGACACAGTGAGGGCGCATATGGAGCTGAGGGGCCATTGTGACCCATCAGGGTTTTGTGGAACCATAAAGCCATGGTGACCCTGCAAGGCCTCATGGAAGCATGGGGCCATTGTGACACTGTGGGGCCCATGAAACCAAGGGAACACGGAACAGGTCTGGCTGCCTTGGGCACCCAGGGGCCACCTCTCATCTGCAGTTTAAGCACTGGGACCACGTGCTCTTCTTTCTTATGGGAAAAACCCATCCATCTTGACCAGGCACCCATGGCCAAAATTGGGCATCTGCCTCCAGAATTCCCTATATTCAAGGATAGCTCCCAGACAAAAGCTGCCAGGACTGACAAGTCTGGCTGGCCTTGGCTTCCTGAGAGCTGGCACTCATCTGCCTCTGAAACATGGGTGTCACCCTGTTTTTTTCAGTTTTTCTAAGCCTTCTGATGTTTACATTCTTGTAACAAACTTTCTCACACACTTTATGTAAATAACTCATTCTTTTGCATTCTTTTATGGAAGAGAAAAAATTTGATAGACTGTTGATTTGTCCAGTGTCATTGGAGAGGTGGCACTGTCACCCTCCAATCCACGGTCACTTTTAGAACTCTATAAATGTTAGAGTCAGAAATAAAAAGCACTCTTTTTTAACTTGGAGAGTTGCGTGTCCATCTTGTTCTATTTCGTGTCTTATAGTGACACTGGGGCTCAGTGCTTTCCTTCCAATGGAAAAATCTTCTTTCTTCTCAAGGTGTCTGTGGTCAAAATTAAAATTCCTCCTCCCAAATTCCATATATACAAGGATTCCTCCATGACAAAACCTGCCAGGACAAACAGGTCTGTCTGGCTTGGCCTCTCAGGAGCCACTTCTCTCCTCCTGGACCTTTGAAACACTTGAGCTCTGTGCTTTCCTTCCTATGGAAAAAACCTATGCTTCTTATCTATGCAGAAATGGGCAAAATTTGGATTCCACCTCCAAAATTCCCTACATCCAAGGGTTGCTTTCAGACAAAAGCTGCCAGGACAGAGAGGTCTGGCTGGCCTTGGCCTCTGGTGGCTGCCCCTGCAACACTGGGGCTGGGTTCTTTCCTTCCCATGGAGATCCCTGGGACACTGTGGGGACCTCATGGAACCAAGGGGATCACTGTGGCACCACTGGAGCCCATGGAACCAAGGGGATCATTGTGGCACCACTGGAGCCCATGGAACCAAGGGGATCATTGTGGCACCACTGGAGCCCATGGAACCAAGGGGATCATTGTGGCACCACTGGAGCCCATGGAACCAAGGGGCCATGGTGACACAGAGGGGCTTCATGGAACCCAGAGACCATGATGACTCTGTGGGGCCTGATGGAACCATGGAGACCATTGTGACCCTTCAGGGCCTCGTGTCACCAAGAGGGCATTATGGCACCTCAGGGCCTCATGGAAGCAAGGGACCATTGGGACACTGTGGGGCCCCATGGAACCGAGGGAACATGGAGCAGGTCTGGCTGGCTTGGCCTCCCAGGGGCCGCCTGACCGGTCTAGCTGATCTTGGGATGTCAAGGGCTGCCTCTCATCATCTCCTGGAGCACTGGGGCTCTGTGCTTTCCTTGCTATGGAAAAGAACCACCTGTCTTTTCAGATGCCCATTGCCAAAATTGGTACTGTCCCTAAAAATTTCCTATATGCAAGGGGATGTCTCAGAACAAAACCTGCCAGCTCTGGATGTCTTCGCCACTGGCTGTCACCTCTCATCTGTCCCTGAAATACAGAGGCTCTGTTCCTTCATTCCTATGGAAAAGAACCGGCCTTCAGGTCCAAGGGCCATGGCCAAAATTAAAATTTTGCCTCCTAAATGCCGTATATCCAAAGATTGCTCCCAGACAAAAGTAGCCAGGACAGACAGGTCAGGCTGGCCCTGTCCTCTGGTTTTCTTAGACTCTGAGCTGAATGTTTTCATTTGAAAACACCTTGGAGAGAGCCCAGAGATCTCTCAAGGAGGGGTTTTGAGGCCTCAGGCACATGAGCACTACATATGGACAAAGGAGCTCTGTGCTCTGTGCTGTTGTGGTGGTTTTGCATCATGGAAGCGATGTTCTAAGAGAAGCTGCTAGCAGTTTCCTCTGTGTCTGACAGAAAACCAATCAGTAATTAGCTTTGAGAATTGACAATCTGTTAAACCACTAAGGAACCTGTACACGCCTCTGTGAAGGCACATGTTAAAGATGAGAAAGCCTGGGAGGGTCTCTTTCCCTTCTGGCTGGCACAGAGGTAACAAGGCTGACCCGGCCCCGTCTCAGCCAGGCCGGGGCGGGCGGTTTCCTGCCGTGGGGCCGGCCCCCTGCCAGGGACCCCGCCAGGCCCCATCGGCTGCCGGGCAGGGCAGGGGAGGCCGGGGCCGAGGCCGGGCCGGGCCATGGCTGCAGTTGGGAACATCTGGGCACTGCTGAGCCCTGCCCCGCCGCCAGCCCGGGCCCGCCAGGATCCGCCGGGCCCCAGGAGCAGCCCGGGCCGGGCCGGCTCGGCCAAGATTCTGCCACCGCTGGGCTTCAGCCGCAAGCCCCGGGCAGGGGAGGAGAAGCCATCGGCCCCGGCCGTGCTGCTGCTGTGCTCTGGCCTGGCTGCTGAGATCCTGGCCCTGCCCCAGCACGGCCCATCCTGACACAGCCCCAGCGCAGCCGCTGCAGAAACCTCCATCGTAAAACAGCTCCGGCCGCAAGCACCGAGCCCGGCCGGGGTCACGGAACCATCTGCAGGCCCCGGGTGAGATATGAACTCTGTCAGTGCTTCCATCCTCCCTCGAGGGAGAGAAAAGGACAAAGTGCAGGCACACAGACGAGCAACATGAAGACACCGAGGTCAGTGAAGGGGGAGTCCCAGATGGGAGGGATGAGGAGATGCCTTGATGTGGGGCTGAAATCCTCTTGTAAAGCTATGGGGAAGGATGTAATTGATACATCAGACTCTCTTTTTCCCTATAACGCATTGAAAATATGAGGAAATGACTTGTTCAGCAAAGGCAGCAGCTCTCTTGCCACAGACAGAAACACAAATTTCCCCAGGCATTGTTGTGGGAAAGTCTGTGAGAAGATCAGAAAAAAGAATGAGAAACAATTCTTAGCTTAACTTGCTGCACCTGGTACATTGAACATGTGGAATGTGTTATGGAGGTTTGTTTACCAAAGGATGGTTTCTTATTTAACCGATGGTGATGGTGTTTGGACTGAAAGGACCAATTAGGTCCACCTGTAGCAAACCAGGGTATAAAAGTATGGTTTCTTAAAAAAATTATGGATCAGCCTTCTGTGAATCATGGAGTCAAAGTCTATTATTATCCAGCTGGGGGCCCTTGACATGACAGGCCTCCGTGCTAAAGTAAGCAAATGTTGAAGTAGCTGTGATCCCATGAGAAGTTTGAACAGAGAAAGAGAGAAGAATGATGAGACCCTGTGCCCTCGAGAAGATCTCTGTTCCCAGAGATGAAGATGTTTTGAGAAATAGATGAAGAGAACCCTTGCCCTTAAACACCTCATCTTTAAACTAATACCCCATAAGTTAACATGGCCCATAAACACAGCTGTGGGAAAAGCCATGATAAAATGGGAGGGACTTCACAATTGCAGATTTTTTGGGTGACTGCTATTGCTGCAAATTGAGAGCCATGAGAGAACAGTTTTCTTATGGAGAAGGCTCCATAGCATGAAAGAGAGACCCCTCTCCCTATGTGAACTGAAGAAAGACTATTTTAGAGGTGGTAAACTGACTGAAAATTTTAGGTTTTCTCTCTTTACATTGTCAGTAAGAAAGAAAAGGTTGTAGGGAGAGGAGAAGTGTTCTGAAAGTTTTGTTCTGATTCTTATTACTCTTTCTTTTAGTTAATATTAATAAACTTTTCTTTATACCCTTTTAAAGTTTTGAGCCTACTTTGCCGTTCTCCTAATCCTATCTCACAGCAGGAAATGAGTAAATGTATTCTAGTGAGTGCACTGGTAATTAGCCAATACTGGACCCAACACAATAATTGCTGCATTCTCCAAGAAATCTCAAATTGGTGAACCAAAACCTACAGACACATTTCTGATGAACTGCACTAGAGCAGAGGGAAATCAAGGCAGAGCCATGGTTTGTTCAAGACTTGCCTGAACCTAATGAGCCCCGTGGTGCATTTGGAGCTGAGCCCTTGAACCTCAGGGCCTGAGAGGAGATTGCACAAACCTTTCCAGGAGTCAAAGTCAGAGAAAAAACCCAAAGTGTCTTGAGGCATCAATAGGTCCCACTGAGGTCCATCCTCAACACAGGCTCCTCATGGACTCCTTGGAGGAGAGAGCTGGAGGCCAGAGTTGGAAAAAAACACCTCTCAGAGATTCAGTGTGGAAAGGAACATCCAAAGTACCTTAAAAACCTTAACTATCTCAAAGCATTAATGAGCCCCACTGAGTGTCAGTACAAAGCTCTCAAGGGACTCCTTAAAGCAGATAATTGGGGCCATGATTGCACAAACCTCTCACTGAGTCTGTATCAAAAGGGAAACACCAAGTACCTTAAAATAATTGAAGTACCTTGAAGCATTGAGCCCACTGAGTGTCATTACTGATAAAGTCTATCAAGGGACTAATTAAAGCAGATAATTGGAGGCTGTGACTGCACAATCTTTCTCATAGAGTCTGTATGAAAAGGGAAACACCAAGTAGCTTAAAATAACTGAAGTACCTTGAAGCATTAAGGAGCCCCACTGAATGTTGTTACTGACAAAGCCTCTCCAGGGACTAATTACAGCAGATAATTGGAGGCCATGATTGCACAAACCTCTCAGAGACTCCAAGGCAAAAGCCAAAGCCAAAGCCAAAGTCCTTTGAAAAGCCTGCAGTCCCTGCAGGGAGCATGAAGGAGCCCCCAGGGCCATTGCTGAGCAAGGCTCCCCAGGGACTCCTTCCAGCAGATCCTTGAGGCCACTGGGATGTGGGCTAGGGGGGATGCTGAGGGCAGGACAAGGGGCTGACAGTGCCCAGCCTGGCTGGGGCTGTGCCAGGAGGCCCCAGGGCCTCAGGACAAGGTGTCTCCTGCCAGCCCTTGCTGGCACAGACCCTGCTGTGCCCCAGGGCACCAAGACTTGGCTTCTCTTTGTCCCCACCTGGCAGCACTGCCTGCAGTTCTCTGCTCTGCCTGGGGCCTGGGGACACTTTCTCAGTCATGTCCCTCAGTGGGACCCATTAAAAGTCCAAGAAAGTTTGGAGTTGGATTCTGCCTTGGAGTTCTGCAGAGGTTTCTTCAGCTCCCTCTGAGGGACTGATGTTCAGGGCCTGAGCACAAAGCCCCAGAGGCTCATTAAAGTCCTTGTGCTGTGTCTGTGCTGCTGAGCTGGGCTGGGCTGCTGGCACAGAGGCAGCTGCTGGTAACCAAGCAGAGCTTCAAAAGCACATTTCTCTTGATGAGCAGCTCTTCTGCCAGCCCAGCAGGGCTGGGGCACTGCCTGCAGCCAGCCCGGGCACAGCACAGAGGCACAGAGAGCTTCAATCAGTCAGGGCTGGGAAGGTGCTGAGAAGTGCCTGGGGCACAATCACTGCCAGCCCTTGGCACAGGAACCTCTGGCTGCAGGACAATGCAGCTGCAGCTCCTGGAGTGATCTCCTACAGCTGGAACATCCCAATGCCTACAGAGCCTGTGAGTACATTCTCTGATTGTCTCTTGTGCAGAGCAGCCAGGGGTGCCCAGGGCTGTCCTGCAGAGCAGGGTCCTGCAGCCCAGGGCGCTGTGCTGGGGCAGGGACTCTGCTGCCTGCCAGGGACAGCTCTCAGCCAGCCCTGGCAGCTGCTGCTGGGGACAAGGTCTGGGTGGGAGGGGACAGCTGGTCAGCCTTGGGTGGGTGTGGGGGGATGCTGCATTGTTCAGGGACCGCTACGTGTCCATCTGCAAACCCCTGCACTACGGGACCCTCCTGGGCAGCAGAGCTTGTGCCCACATGGCAGCAGCTGCCTGGGCCAGTGGCTTCCTCACTGCTCTCATGCACACAGCCAATACATTTTCGTTCCATCTTCCATTGCAACCCTGAAACAGTGGGGTAATCCCACTCGGGGGTGAACACCACCCCCTTACTAAACTGACTCAGATTAACCACCGACCCCACCCTGGGAAACACACAGGGACAATGTCACACTGGCCCCTGCTCCAGGAGGTCTCTGTCCCTGTCACTGCCTTGCTGTCTCCTTTACTATATCTTTTCTTTTCCATCTCTCTCTCCCTCACATTTACTCTTTAATAAATTCCACTTTGGATTTGGTCTCGTTAGCACCTTAACTTTGGAGACAGAGGCATCTCTCTAGCTGTTTCTTAGCAGATTGTGACATTATTTTGGCAGAGTGGTTCAGGGCACTGTTGTCTGACCCCCAAGTTGCCTTGACAGCAACATGGTTCCTTCTCTGAGGAGGTTGTGGTTCTTACTGGAATAACTCTCTTGGGAAGCTTGGAAACAGTCCCTCCTTCCTCCTGGAGAATTTATTGGGCTTGATAGGGAAAATGGCTTTGATCATGGGTGTGATGAAAAGAAAATATTTTGTTGTCCTTCTTGAAAAGTTTGTTAAAATCACTGGAGGAAAGGAGCAAATGTTACCAGCGGGACTGACAAGGTTCATTCACCCCACGGTGAGGAACAGAAGGCTGCTAGTGTCCCCGAAGCCCAGCTCAAGTAATGAATTCCATATACTCCTGAATTCTCACGGAAGCAGGTTCTTTGCCAAATGTGAGAATCATTTCTCTTCATCGAAATGTCACCTTTGTGACAGCAGCTACACAAACTTCCACTTCGCTTTTAGCAAATCTGTATTGGGCCAAATTTCCACTTTCCTTTTATCAGAAACTTGCCAGCAGCTGAGGCTGGAGCTGTGCAGGAACAATGAATCTTGGAATTGCCACATCACTGCTTGGATTGTCAGTTTATTTCATGTTTTGGGATTTCTTTTGCGCTTTCATCACAGAGTTACTTGTGGGAAAAAATATTCTTCAAAGTGATTTATGCAAGGTAATTTTGATTTCTGCCAAGTTTATTTTTGTCCAGTGCCCAGGGGATGGTCAAGGTGTCTCACCTGTGCCTCTCACCCTGGGGGATGCTTGGGAGGGGAGCTTTGGGGGCTGTCCCACTGTCCCTGTCCCCAGGCCATTCCCAGGGCTGTCCCATCAGGCCCATTCCCAGGGCTGTCCCTGTCCCTGTCACCCCAGGCCATTCCCAGGGGTGTCCCTGTCCTGTCACCCCAGGCCTCACGGGGGGTGTCCTGTCCCCTGTCACCCCAGGCCATTCCTTGAGGCTCACATTGCTGTCACCCCAGGCCATTCCCAGGGCTGTCCCTGTCCCTGTCACCCACAGGCCATTCCCAGGGTCTCCCATCATTCTCACCCAGGCAATGCCTGGGGCTCTCCCTCCCTCTCACCCCTGTGCCGGGGGTGCTCGAGGGCAGGTCTGTCCCTCCAGCCCAGGGGAGTCAGGGCTCTCTGTCCCCTGCTTCCACAGGGGATGCTGGGGTCTCCATCCTCTGGCCTCAGGCAATGCCTGTGCAGGGCACCAAGAATCTGTGTCCCTCTCACACTGAGGCTGCCGGGCTGGGAGGCCAGAGTCTCTGTCCCTCTCAGCCCTGCGTGACCCCACCCAAACATCGCCGAACCAGAGGGACACAGACACCCCAAACCCCAGAAGGAGCTGAGCCTGGATTTGGATTTGGGGCTGAGGTTTTAGGAAGGGGCTGGTGGGGCTGGGCCCGGAGTTGGGGGCTGAGATTTGGATTAGAGGCTGGGATTGGGGTTAAGGCTGGACATGGGATTGACTTTAGGGCTGGGGTTGGGATTGGGTCTGGGGCCAGGCAGTCTGGCAGCTGGGATGGGGTTAAAATACAGAACTTTGTGAGGAATGTGTCTAAACATGGGTGAGATTGAGACCGGGATCAGGGTCGGGTTTGGGACTGAGCTCACTGGGAATGGGACCTTGGGTAGTCACGGTGGGAAGGTTTGGGGAAAATCCTGGTTTGGGGAAAAACAAGCAGACTGACTTTTGATTTGGGTTTCTCCCCCCCAAGTCCATTTCTAAAAGTCACCTGATGTCCAAAAATCAAAAGTGAATAAAAAGCCACCAGGAGTTTCCCATTTAAAGTCTCATCCTCTAGGGTTTCGTGTTCAGGGGCTGCTGGGGATCCCATGGGTTACCAGGGATCCCCTACTGGGTCCTGCACTTGGGGATTCTGGGGGATTTTGATCCAGGTCCCCCTCTCCAGCCTCCCCTCAGAAATGCAGCCACTTGGGGGCACCCCCCCTTCTCTCACCACCCTGTGTCTGGTTTGGGGTTTGGGAGAAACCTCAAAAAGGAGTTTTCTCTTGAAAGCAGATTCAAGCCCCCCCCTACCGGTTTGGGAAAATATTTCCTTGGAGAAAAGTGGAAAAAAAAATGTTTATTTCAGCACAAAATTTGACAATATTATACAATAAAACCTCTCCTCGTGCTCAAAATAGATGACAAACTCAGAATGTCCCTGTGGGCTGTAGGAAGCTCACTCAGTCTCTTATCAGTCTCTTATCAGTCTCTTTCAAGTCCTCCAAAGCTGGAAATGCGCTTGGCCCAGGCCTGCCCATTGGGCCACAGGTGGAACTGCTGGTGGTGGTGTTCTGGAGTGTTCAGTCAGGCAGCTACAAAGAAAAGCAAAAAACCACGGTAGAACGCTTCTCTGCCTCAGAGAGCTGAAAACTAACTTAAAAGCAAAAGAATGCAATGTCCCACTGTCTGTCTGTCCATCCTGTCTGTCCAGAGCCAGAATGTGGAGAGTGATTGCAGTGTCTGAAAACAAACTGCAGCTTCTTCCTCACTCACATAAGCTCTCAGAACCAGCCTTAAGGTGCAAGAACTCATTTCTGGGCTAAACAGGCCGATGGGGTACGAGCATCATGAAGTCACCCCAGGACCACGTATGTCAGAGATCCGAAGTCCCGATCCCGCCACTCATCTCCCGGGCTTGCGAGAGGTCCCCAGCTCGGTACTCAGCCCCTTCCCTCTCCTGTGGGGGTCCCCATTCTGGCCAATACAGAGTCCCAAAACCAATGTCCCACTTGTCAGTACAGGCCATCTACGTGGAGCCCCAGGACCTCGAGAGCGTCAGCTCCTCTGCCCCGAAGCTCCTCTGAGAGCCGGAAATATCGATCGAGTCGGGATCTGCAGTCTCCGAACACTCTCTCGGAGACCCCTGGCTGGAGTTATTTGGGAATTTAGCTACTTGAGCTGGGCTTCTTGTGGGACTTTTAGCAGCCTTGTGTTCCCTCAGTTTGGTGTGAATGGACCTTGTCAGTCATTAACATTTGCTCCCTCTCCTCCTGTGATTTTAACAAACTTTTCAAGGAAAATAAAATATTTTGTTGTTCAGTGGCCCACCACAACAGCCATTTTCTCCATCAGTTCTCCCATAAGTTTGCTCCAGGAGGAAGGATGGACTGTGTCCAAGGTTTCAAGAGTTCTTCAGAAAAACCACAACCTCCTCAGGAGGGAGCCATGCTGTTGTCAAGGCACTTGGGGTCACAGAACAGTGCCCTGAACTCACTGTGCAAAACAATGTCTACGTCGGATTAAGAAGAAATTGTTAGAGATGCCTCTGCCCCGGATTAGGTGCTAATGAGACCAAATCAGTGGATTTTGTGAACAGTAAATGTGAGGTAGAGATGGAAAGAGAGAAAGGGGACAGCAGGTGACAGGTACAGAGACCTCCCTGGAGCAGGGGCAAGTGTGACATGTCCCTGTGTGGCAGGGGTGGGGGTTTTATACCTGAGCCAGTTTGGGTGGCAGGTGGTGTTCACCCCCAGTGGGGATCTTGTTTCCGAGGTTGCAATGGAAGATGGAACCAAATGTGTTCAATCCCCATCTTCATCAACTGCTATCAACAGGTGGGAGCAGTGTTCTTTATCTCTTCCATGCCTCAGCCCTGATAACACGCCCTCAGGAGATATCTTTGATGGGCCGGTTGAGTGTCACTGCAGGGACAGTCAAATTCCATCATCCATTGTGGGATACTCGCCCAGAGAGGGATCAAACATTCCTACCTGGATATAAGCAGGCCTTGCAACACCAGGAGCAACACACTTACTGGGTTCCCAGGACAGGCTCAGAACCACCACTGGACGGGAAGACCAGACCCTTCTAAGGATCACTGCTTGGACAGAATCACGTTCATCACTCCAACAGGACTGCAGCCACCACTGAATGGGCCTGCTGCCACCACCCTGGCCGACAGGTGTCAGGTTATATCCTGACTCTGTCGGTTGAGGGCAGTGGTTCTGTAGCATTGCCTTGATCTTCATTTCTTATTAATTGTGAATCTGGCTTAGACTCTCCCCCCTGGTTGCCTTAAACCAGAACAAAAGATATGTGCACCCTTTGTTTCCTCCCCAAACAAGATTTCCATTCCCAAACCTTTGCCAGATGAATGAGGGAAGATCGCGAGGAAGAGGGAAGCAGCCAGGACACCCAGGCAGGTGAGGAGGAAGTCAGTGCCCTTTCCCCTCTCTCCTGCCCATCTCCCCGGCAGCACGGCCCCCGGCTGCAGGACAACCCTGCTGCCAGCCCGTCCTGGGGATGCACTGGGATCTCCTTCCCCTTCCCACTCTGGCTTGCAGGAGCCGTCCATCTCTCGCATCCTTCCCTCCCCAGACAGGAGCTGAGGATGGAGACCAGGAAGGATAGAGCCTCATCACCCACCAGCAGTTGAGGCCTTCAGCTGCCCCAACTGTGGGAAGTGCTACAAGCCACTCAAGCTTCGTCTCCCATGCATGCACACAGCAGAGAGGCCTATGAGTGTCCCCAGTGTAAGAAAGAGGTTTCAGACCAGCTCACTCTCCTCCTGCCCAGGCAGATTCACAAGGGATGAGAGACCCTTCTGCTACTTGATTGTGGGAAGGGTTTGGCGCTCACCTCATCGATCACCTGCGGGGAGGGCTGTATGAGTGTGGGGTGGGAGAGCTGAGCAGAAGTCCAACTTGATCCCCACCACCAGAGGATCCACACTGGGGAAGGCCAGCCTGAAGTGTGGGGAATGTGAGATGACCTTCAGTCAGTAAGCCCCAACAGATCATCCACCAAATGATCCACACTGGAGAGAGGCCTGGTGCACCCAGTGTGGGAAGGGACTAGACCAGCTCCAGTCTCCTCATTCATGAATGGATTCACATGGATGAAGGCCCTTTCCTCTGCCATGACTGTGGGGAGGCAAGCTTCTTCCACCCTCGTCAGGCACCGGCTCTCATCCACACTGGGAGGCCCTGCAATCCCCCAATGGGAAAAGAGCTTCACCCGGAGCTCTCCTTGACCAGACACGGAGGCACCAGTAAAGGAAGCCCAACAAATCGCCAACTGCAGGAGGAGCTGTGCACTGTCCCAGCTTCATCCATCGTGGAGGATTCATTGGGAAACCCCTGGTGATCCATGTTCCCCATGATCACATGCTGGAAGACTCCTACTACTGCCTACCAATGACATGATGGCAGAGATGGAAGAACATGAGGGTCTCCCCATGGCCCTGTCATTACATTCACTCCACATCAAGTCATTGCCACAGGCACAGAAGGGACTTTCTCTCTCTCTCCCTGTGAGGAGAAGGCGTCCTTTCAGGCAGGGGAAATTGTGGCAGGAAGAGACAGTCAGCTGAGTTGTAGCTTTCCCTGTAAAGAGTGTGTATCCCTTCTGTTATCAATATTGTTTCTCTGCATTTGCTCTTTATCTCGATGCCATTCCCAATAGAATTGTTCTTATCCCAGCCGGGATCTTTGCCTTTATTGCTTTCCATGGGAGGCGGGGCAGCGAGGGCAGCGTGGTTTTAGCGGGGAGCAGGAAATTGAAATCCATTCCTGAGGCCGGCCGTGAAACCGAGCATCCCAGCTGGTACCAGCCACAATTTGGCCATGGCAGGCCTTGGGGCTTGGTCCTGGCTGGGGCTGTGAGACTCTTCCCTCTGGTGCCCAGGGACAGGAGTGGAAGGCGGCTGCAGCTGAGTGAGGGGCAGGCTCGGCTTGTGGAGTATCAGGAAAGGTTTTTGCCCAGAGGCTGCTGGGGCCCTGCCAGGCTCCCCAGGGAAGGCTCCCAGCTCCAGGAGCTCTCTGAGCTCCAGCAGTTTGGACAGGCTGCCAGGCCCAGGCAGCATTGTTGGACTGTCCTGTGCAGGCTCAGCTTGGGTCCTCAGCTCAGCCAATTCTGTGCTTCTGGGATCCCATGAGCCTGGGATGGGGCTGCCAATGGTTGCCATGGCAGTAGATAGAGCTGCAGGCCTGAGCTGGTGTCCATGGCAGCCACCCTGGCATGGGGTCTCCATGGGCTGCCAGGGACTGACCATGGCAACAGGGGCCTGGTGTTGGTTGCCATGGGGCTTGATCCATAGCAATGGGGGGCTGGTGATGGTTTACCTGCTAAGGATCACATTCGTCTGAGCCCTCTGGGGAATTCCATGGGGACTTCAAAGTCTCAGGCTGTTCCAGTGCTGGAATGTCACAGGCACAGGGGCTCCATGGAGACCTCCCAGGGCTTTCTGGGCAGTGAGGCCTGTGGTCAGAGGCAGTCACAGCCATTCCATGGTGACATCAGAACTTGGGCTGCAGGAAAGCACCGATCTGTCACAGGCACTCACGGGGGCTCCGGTGACATCAGGTGCCCAGGCACCAAAGGCAGGATGTGCCAGACACTCAGGGGTTCCTGTCATGGGTACAGTGGGGCTTCAGGCAAGAGTTTATTACAAGTTCCTGGTGGGTCTCGAGTTGCAGGGAATAATAGTCCCACAGATTCCCAAATGTTATTTTCAATCAGAATGACACAGTCTCAGATCATTACACTGAGGGCTAAAAAGCCACCTGTTTTTCCAATCCTCTTTCTTTATATCTTTGGTTTGCTACAGATTGGACCTCACTGCATTTAATCAACACATTTCACTTGATTGGGAAATTAAGACAACATTCTTCAGTAAACAACTTTATGAAAAAAGCCAGCTTATTACAAACATTGTTGGGAACCAGTAGTGATGTTTGTTTCACGTTGGAGCCTTCACTGTGTTCTCCCTGGATGGGGGAAACCCTCCTGTTACAGTTCTGTGCCAGGTAAATGGGGACATACAGGACTTTCAGTCTTCAACTTCTTGTTTATTGTTATCTTATCTAAAGTTTGCATGCTGTGCACACCAGGCTCAGCGCTGAAAAAGCTTACCATAAACCGACCTCATAATCCATTTGCAGTTCAAGGTCTTTTAAGTTGTCTCATCCAATTAACTCTTAGAATGTTCATTATTTCTACCATATCAATAATATCCTTGACTGTCACTTAACATCTGCACTGTACTTTCCTTGATATCACCGGTGCCATTAACACTGCGAAAATGGAGCAGATGAAGAAGACAGGGACTACACTTAAATTCCCTCCATCTTGCTTCCTATCTACACCATACTAAAATCCCCAAACCTAAATTTCTCACCGGTGTCATGCTATACAACCTCTTATCAATTTTACACTTGGATAAATTATAATCTATCTCAAGTCTTGAAGTCCTCTCCATGAAGGTGAGCAGTGTTTCTGGGGTCCAGGACCCTCAGAGCAGAGAGAGAAAATATTCCCTTGTGGCCTGGATTCCCACATTTAATGCTTAAAATTCCTTAACCCTTACATGTAAGTTACCCAAAAGTGTTCAGGTAAGCAAGGATTAGAAGGAAGAAGTAGAGAGCAACAGAAGGGCAGAAGATCATAGAAAGACACACACATAGGTACCAACTGCAGGGGTTCCAGCGCCGGCTAACAGAGAGGAACCCCAGGAGAGCAGGATCAGACTATGGGCTGGCCTCGTGCTCGACTTTTTAACCCCCTGGGCCTTCATGGAGGCCCTTACAGATGGGACTGCTTAACTGGCCAATCAGAATCAGGGTAGCACCAGCTGCCAGTGTGTGATTGATTGATTGACAGCTGGGCCAATCAGGCTGGGTTAACATCACCTCCTGCTGTGTGATTGACAGCTGTGCCAGGCCAGGGCTGGGGGCAGAATGTCCTACAAACCAAGGCCTGACCCGGCCTGGCCCCACACGGGCATTCTCCCAAGGTGTCACCGGGTTGCTCGATCTCATCAGCCTCTGTTGGTGACCATGGTATTTTCTGAACCTCATGGAACCATGGGTCGGGTGACAATGGGGCCAAGGACACCACGGTAGCACTACACAGAACCTCATGGAGCCAAGGCCCATTGTCATCTTGTGGAGCCAAGTGCCACAGAGCAGCCACTGTGACAGTATATGGAGCTGAGGACGGTTTGTGGAACCATGAAGCCATGGTGACCCTGCAAGGCCTCGTGGAAGCATGGGGCCCATTGTGACACTATTGGGGCCCATGAAACCAAGGGAACACGGAACAGGTCTGGCTGCCTTGGGCACCCAGGGGCCCTCTCATCTGCAGTTTAACTGGGACCACGTGCTCTTCTTTCTTATGGGAAAAGCCATCCGTCTTGACCAGGCACCCGTAAAATTGGGCATGCCTCCAATTCCCAACATTCGGATAACTCCCAGACAAAGCTGCCAGGACTGACAAGTCTGGCTGTGTAACTTCCTGAGAGCTGGCACTCATCTGCCTCTGAAACATGGGTGTCACCTGTTTTCAGTTTTTCTAAGCCTTCTGATGCTTACATATTCTTAACAAACTTTCACACACTTTTATGTAAATAACTCATTCTTTTGCATTCTTTATGGAAGAGAAAAAATTTTGATAGACTGTTGATTTGTCCAGTGTCATTGGAGAGGTGTGGCACTGCTCCCTCCAATCCACAGTCACTTTTTAGAACTCTATAAATGTTAGAGTCAGAAATAAAAAGCACTCTTTTTAACTTGGAGAGTTGCGTGTCCATTTTCCTCCTTGTTCTATTTCTCAGGTCTTATAGTGACAATTGGGCTCAGTGCTTTCCTTCCAATGGAAAAATCTTTCTTCTCAAGGTGTCTGGGTCAAAATTAAAAATTCCTCCCAAATTCCATATATACAAGGACCCTCCATGACAAAACCTGCCAGACAAACAGGTCTGTCTGGCTTTGGCCCCTCAGGAGCCACCTCCCTCCTGGACCTTTGAAACACTTGAGCTCTGTGCTTTCCCTTCCTATGGAAAACCTATGCTTCTTATCTATGCAGAAATGGGCAAATTTGGATTCCACCTCCAAAATTCCCTACATCCAAGGGAAGCCAGACAAAAGCTGCCAGGACAGAGAGGTCCGGCCGGCCTTGGCCCCCGGGTGGCCGCTTCTGCAACACTGGGGTTGGTTCTTTCCTTCCCATGGAGATCCCTGGGACACTGTGGGACCTCATGGAACCAAGGGGATCATTGTGGCACCACTGGAGCCCATGGAACCAAGGGGATCATTGTGGCACCCCCTGAGCCCATGGGAACCAAGTGGGGATCATTGTGGCACCACTGGAGCCCATGGAACCAAGGGGGCCCATGGAATTGGGTGGCACCACTGGAGCCCATGGAACCAAGGGGCCATGGTGACACAGAGGGGTTTCATGGAACCCAGAGACCATGATGACTCTGTGGGGCCTGATGGAACCATGGAGACCATTGGAACTTTTCTCAGGGCCTCATGTCACCAAGAGGGCATATGGCACCTCAGGGCCTCATGGAAGCAAGGGACCATTGGGACACTATGGGGCCCCATGGAACTGAGAGGGAACATGGAGCAGGTCTGGCTGGCTTGGCCTCCCAGGGCCGCCCGGACCGGTCTGGCTGATGCTGGAATGTCAAGGGTTGCCTCTCATCAGCCCCTGGAGCACTGCTCTGTGCTTTCCTTGCTATGGAAAAGAACCACCTGTCTTTCAGATGCCCATTGCCAAAATTGGTACCGTCCCTAAAAATTTCCTATATGCAAGGGGATGTCTCAGAACAAAACCTGCCAGTTTCTGATGTCTTCGCCACTGGCTGTCACCTCTCATCCGTCCCTTCTTTGAAATACAGAGGCTCTGTTCTTTTCATTCCTATGGGAAAAGAACCGGCCTTCAGGTCCAGTGGCCATGGCCAAAATTAAAAATTTTGTTTCCTAAAATGTATATCCAAAGATTGCTCCCAGACAAAGTACAGGACAGACAGGTCAGGCTGGCCCCTGTCCTTCTGGTTTTCTTAGACTCTGAGCTGAATGTTTTCATTTGAAAACACCTTGGAGAGAGCCCAGAGATCTCTCAAGGAGGGGTTTTGAGGCCTCAGGCACATGAGCACTACATATGGACAAAGGAGCTCGTGCTCTGTGCTGTTGTGGTGGTTTTGCATCATGGAAGCGATGTTCTAAGAGAAGTTGCATAGCAGTTTCCTTCAGTCTGACAGAAACCAATCAGTAATTAGCTTTGAGAATTTGGGACAATCTGTTCAACCACTAAGGAACCTGTACACGCCTCTGTGAAGGCACATGTTAAAGATGAGAAAGCTTTGGGAGGGTCTCTTCCCTGTGGCTGGCACAGAGGTAATCATAGCTGACCCGCCCCGTCTCAGCTGTAGGCCGGGCCGGGCGTTCCTGCCGTGGGGCCGGGCCCCTGTTGGGGACCCGGCCAGGCCCCATCGGCCGCCGGGCAGGGCAGGGGAGGCCGCGGGGTCAGGCCGGGCCGGGCCGTGGCTGCAGTTGGGGAACATCTGGGCACTGCTGAGCCCCTGCCCCCAGGCCGCCAGCCCTGGGCCCGCCAGGATCCGCTGGCCCCAGGAGCAGCCCCGGCCGGGCCGCTCGGGCCAAGATTCTGCCACCGCTGGGCTTCAGCCGCAGCCCCTCCGGCAGGGGGAGGGAGAAGCCATCGGCCCCCGCCGTGCTGCTGCTGTGCTCTGGCCTGGCTGCTGAGATCCCGGCCCTGCCCCAGCGCGGCCCATCCTGACACAGCCCCAGCGCAGCCACTGCAGAAACCTCCATCGAAAAACAGCTCCGCCGCGAGGGCAATCGAGCCCGCCGTCACGGAACCATCTGCAGGCCCGGTGAGATATGAACTCTGTCAGTGCTTCCATCCTCCTCGAGGGAGAGAAAAGGACAAAGTGCAGGCACACAGAGGAGCAACATGAAGACACCGGAGGTCAGTGAAGGGGGAGTCCCAGATGGGAGGGATGAGAGATGCCTTGATGGGCTGAAATCCTCTTGTAAAGCCATGGGGAAGGGATTACTGATACATCAGACTCTCTTTTTCCCTATAACGCATTGAAAATATGAGGAAATGACTTGTTCAGCAAAGGCAGCAGCTCTCTTCAAGTTACAGACAGAAACACAAATTTCCCCAGGCATGGTTGTGGGAAAGTTGTGAGAAGATCAGAAAAAGAATGAGAAACAATTTTAGCTTAACTTGCTGCACCTGGTACATTGAACATGTGGAATGTGTTATGGAGGTTTTTTACCAAAGGATGGGCTTATTTAACCGATGGTGATGGTGTTTGGACTGAAAGGGACCACTAGGTCCACCTGTAGCAAAACCAGGGTATAAAAGTATGGTTTCTTAAAAAAATTATGGATCAGCCTTCTGTGAATCATGGAGTCAAAGTCTATTATTATCCAGCTGGGGCCCTTGACATGACAGGCCTCCGTGCTAAAAGTAAGCAAATGTTGAAGTAGCTGTGATCCCATGAGAAGTTTGAACAGAGAAAGAGAGAAGAATGATGAGACCCCTGTGCCTCGAGAAGATCTCTGTTCCCAGAGATGAAGATGTTTTGAGAAATAGATGAAGAGAACCCTTGCCCTTAAACACCCTGTATCTTTAAACTAATACCCCCATAAGTTAACATGGCCCATAAAACACAGCTGTGGGAAAAGCCACATAAAATGGGGAGGGACTTCACAATTGCAGATTTTTTGGGTGACTGCTATTAAGCTGCAAATTGAGAGCCATGAGAGAACAGTTTTCTTATGGAGAAGGCTCCATAGCATGAAAGAGAGACCCCTCCCTATGTGAACTGAAGAAAGACTATTTTAGAGGTGGTAAACTGACTGAAAATTTTTAGGTTTTCTCTTTTACATTGTCAGTAAGAAAGAAAAGGTTGTAGGAGAGTGGAGAAGTGTTCTGAAAGTTTTGTTCTTGATTCTTATTACTTCTTTCTTTTATTAATATTAATAAAACCTTTATACCCTTTTAAAGTTTTGAGCCTACTTTGCCGTTTCTCCTAATCCTATCTCACAGCAGGAAATGAGTAAATGTATTCTAGTGAGTGCACTGGTAATTAGCCAATACTGACCCAACACACAATTGCTGCATTCCTCCAAGAAATCTCAAATTGGTGAACCAAAACCTACAGACACATTTCTGATGAACTGCACTAGAGCAGAGGGAAATCAAGGCAGAGCCATGGTTTGTTCAAGACTTGCCTGAACCTAATGAGCCCCGTGGTGCATTTGGAGCTGAGCCCTTGAACCTCAGGGCCTGAGAGGAGATTGCAGAAACCTTCCAGGAGTCAAAGTCAGAGAAAAACCCAAAGTGTCTTGAGGCATCAATAGGTCCCACTGAGGTCCATCCTCAACACAGGTTCTCATGGACTCTTTGGAGGAGAGAGAGCTGAGGCCAGAGTTGGAAAAACACCTCTCAGAGATTCAGTGTGGAAAGGAACATCCAAAAGTACCTTAAAACCTTAACTATCTCAAAGCATTAATGAGCCCCACTGAGTGTCAGTACAAAGTTTTCCAAGGGACTCCTTAAAAGCAGATAATTGGGGCCATGATTGCACAAACCTCTCACTGAGTCTGTATCAAAAAGGGAAACACCAAGTACCTTAAAATAATTGAAGTACCTTGAAGCATTGAGCCCACTGAGTGTCATTACTGATAAAGTTCATCAAGGACTAATTAAAGCAGATAATTGGAGGCTGTGACTGCACAATCTTTTCTCATAGAGTCTGTATGAAAAGGGAAAAACCAAGTAGCTTAAAAATAACTGAAGTACCTTTGAAGCAAGGGAGCCCCCACTGAATGTTGTTACTCGACAAAAGCCTCTCCAGGGACTAATTACAGCAGATAATTGGAGGCCATGATTGCACAAACCTCTCAGAGACTCCAAGGCAAAAGCCAAACCCAAAGGTCCTTTGAAGCCTGCAGTCCCTGCAGGGGAGCATGAAAGACCCCAGGGCCATTTGCTGAGCAAGGCTCCCAGGGACTCCTTCCGGCAGATCCTTGAGGCCACTGGGATGTGGGCCGGGGGATGCTGAGGGCAGGACAAGGGGCTGACAGTGCCCAGCCTGGCTGGGGGCTGTACTTAGGAAGGCCCAGGGCCTCAGACAGGTGTCTCCTGCCAGCCTTTGTACAGACCCTACTTGTGCCCCAGGGCACCAAGACTTGTCTCTTTTGATACAC
>NW_022148204.1:0-35890 GCF_901933205.1 Camarhynchus parvulus
GAGGGAAGCCCGTTGTTTTTTGGGGCCATAGGCCGGTCGCTGGCTCCTGAAAATCAGCGATCGCGGGATGCGTCCCAGACCCAAGATGGCACCAGTGCCAACTCGGGCTGGTTTGATAGTCCAGCGAGGTCCCACAATCTGCCATCAAGGACGGGGCTGGTGACTTTTGTTTCAGAGGGAAAGGCCCGTTGTTTATGTTTGGGGGCCATAGGCCGGAGTGGCGGCTGGCTCCTGAAAATCGCGATCCGAGGATGCCTCCCAGACCCAAGCTGGCACCAGTGCCAGCTTCGGGCTGGTTTGATAGTGCCAGGAGTCCCACAATCTGCCATCAAGGACGGGGCTGGTGACTTTTTGTTTCAGAGGAAAGGCCAGTCATTATCTTTGGGGCCGAGTTGGCAGTGGCGGCTGGCTCCTGAAAATCAGCGTCTGCAGGATGCCTCCCAGACCAAGCTGGCACCAGTGCCAGCTTCGGGCTGGTTTGATAGTGCCAGCGAGGTCCATGGTGGGTTTTGTTTCAGAGGGAAAGGCCCGTTGTTTATGTTTGGGGGCCTGTGCCGGGTGGCGGCTGGCTCCTGAAAATCAGCGATCAGGCGGATGCCTCCCCAGACCCAAGCTGGCACCAGTGCCAACTTTCGGGCTGGTTTGATAGTGCCAACGAGTCCCACAATCTGCCATCAAGGCCGGGGCTGGTGAGTTTTGTTTCAGAGGGAGAAAGGCCACGTTGTTTTGCTGTTTGGGAGGATACACCATGCCCGGTGGCAGGCTGGCTCCCTGAAAATCGATGGGATGCCTCCCCAGGCAAAACTGCTTTCCAGTGCCTTCCCGGGGCTGAAATGTGGAGTGCTTATGGAGTCCCACAATCTGCCATCTGAGGACGGGGCTGGTGGGTTTTGTTTCAGAGGAGCGGCCCGTTGTTTATGTTTGGGGACCATAGGCGGGTGGCGGCGGCTCCTGAAAATCCAGCGGTGATCGCTAAGGTTGCCTCCCCAGACCCAAGTTGGCACCGGTGCCAGCTTCAGGATGGTTTGATAGTGCCAACGGGTCCACAATCTGCCATCAGGACGGGGCACAGGTGAGTTTTTGTTTCAGGGAAAGGCCCGTTGTTTATGTTTGGGGGCATAGGCCCGGGTGGCGGCTGGCTCCTGAAAATCCAGCGAACATAGGGATGCCTGCCGGGCCCAAGCTGGCACCGGGTCACCCAAACTCGGGCTGGTTTTGATAAGGTGCTAACGAGTCCCCACAATCTGCCCGGGCCGGGGCTGGTGAGTTTTTGTTTCAGAGGGGAAAGGCCAGTTGTTTGCATGTTTACGGGGGCCATAGGCCGGAGTGGCGGCTGGCTCCTGAAAATCCAGCGATCGCCAGGTTGCCTCCCCAGGCCCAAGTTGGCACCGCTGCGGACTCGGGCCTGGTTTGATAGTGCTAACCGAGTCCCACAATCTGCCATCAGGACGGGGCTGGTGAGTTTTTGTTTCAGAAGGGGAAAGGCCCGTTGTTTATGTTTGGGGCCATAGGCCTGGAGTTGCCGGCTGGCTCCTGAAATCCGGCGATGCGCGGGATGCCTCCCAGTCACCGCCAGCTCGGGCTGGACCCAGTGCCATCCAGGACGGGGCTGGTGAGTTTTGTTTCAGAGGGGCCGTTGGTTTGGTAGGTACCAGCGGCTGGCTCCCCTGAAAACAATCATGGGATTTGCCACCCAAAGGATTACTCCGGGGTCCCTGTCTGCCATCAAGGACGGGGCTGGTGAGTTTTGTTTTCAGAGAAAGGCCATTGTTTATGTTTGGGGGCCTTGTACCCGGGGTGCCGGCTGGCTCCTGAAAATCTCGCGATCGCGGTTGCCTCCCCAGACAAGCGGGCAGCAGTGCCAACTCGGGCTGGTTTGGTAGATGCCAACGGGGGCCCTAATCGCCATCAAGGGACCGGGGCTGTGGTGAGTTTTGTTTCAGTGGAAAAGGCCGTTTGTTTATGTTTGGGGGCTGTGCCCCGGGGTGGCGGCTGGCTCCTGAAAATCCAGTGATGCGTCGCTAAGGATGCCTCCCAGACCCAAGCTGGCACCGAGGTGCCAGCTTCAGGGCTGGTTTGATAGTGCCAGCAGGTCCACAGTCTACCATCAAGGACCGGGAGGCTGGTGAGTTTTTGTTTCAAGGGAACGGCCCGTTGTTTATGTTTGGGGCCATAGGCCGGGTGGCGGCTGGCTCCTGAAAATCCAGCGACGCATGGGATTGCCTCCCCATACCCAAGCTGGCACCAGTGCCAACTCAGGCTGGTTTGATAGTGCCAGCGGGTCCCACGTTCTCTGCCATCAGGACGAGGGGCAGGTGAGTTTTGTTTCAGAGGAGAAAAGGCTTGTTGTTTATGTTTGGGGGCCACAGGCCCGGGCGGCCCGGCTGTCCTGAAATCCCGCGATCACAGGATGCCTCCCGGGAGCCCAAGCTGGCACCCAGTGCCAGCTCGGGCTGGTTTGATAGTGCCAAGAGGTCCCACAATCTGCCATCAAGGAGCGGGGGCTGGTGAGTTTTGTTTCCAGAGGAAAAGGCCGTTGTTTATGTTTGGGGGCCATAGGCCCGGGTGGCGACTGGCTCCTGAAAATCGATCATCGGGTTGCCTCCCAGACCCCAGAAGTTGGCACCAGTGTAACTCAGGATGATTTGATAGTGCGCGAGTCCCACAATCTGCCATCAAGGACGGGGCACGGTGAGTTTTTGTTCGAGGAAAGGCCCATTGTTTCCTTGTGTCCCGAAGGTGGCCGACTGGCTCCGCAATCCAGCGTCATGGGATGCCTCCCAGGCCAAGCTGGCACCAGTGCCAGCTTCGGGCTGGTTTGATGAACAGCAGTCCTAATCTGCCATCAAGGACGGGGCTGGTGAGTTTTGTTTCAGAGGAAGGGCTGGAGTTTGTGTTTTGGGGGCCTCTGAATTGACGGCTCGAAAATCCCGTCACATGGGATGCCTCCCAGACTGATTGGCACCAGTGCCAGCTCAGGCTATTTGATGGTGCCAGCAGGTCTACAATCTGCTATCAAGAACCGGGCTGGTGAGTTTGTTTCAGAGGAAAGGCCGTTGGTTATGTTTGGGGGCCTGTGCCCGGGTGGCGGCTGGCTCCTGAAAATCCAGCGTCACATGGGATGCCTCCCAGACCCAAGCTGGCACCAGTGCCAGCTCGGGGCTGGTTTGATAGTGCCAGCAGGTCCCACAATCTGCCATCAGGACCGGGGCTGGTGACTTTTTTGTTTCAGAGGGAAAGGCCCGTTGTTTATGTTTGGGGGCCTGTAGGCCGGGTGGCGGCTGGCTCCTGAAAATCCAGCGATACGCAGGATGCCTCCCAGACCCAAGCTGGCACCAGTGCCAACTTCGGGCTGGTTTGATAGTGCCAACGGAGTCCCACAATCTGCCATCAGGACCGGGGGGCTGGTGAGTTTTTGTTTCAGGGAAAGGCCGTTGTTTATGTTTGGGGGCCATAGGCCCGGAGTGGGCGGCTGGCTCCTGAAAATCCAGCGATCGCCAGGATGCCTCCCAGACCCAAGCTGGCACCAGTGCCAACTTCGGGCTGGTTTGATAGTGCCAAGCGGAGTCCCACAATCTGCCATCAAGGACCGGGGCTGGTGACTTTTTGTTTCAGAGGGAAAGGCCCGTTGTTTATGTTTGGGGGCCTGGCCGGAGTGGTGGCGGCTGGCTCCTGAAAATCCGCGATACGCAGGATGCCTCCCAGACCCAAGCTGGCACCAGTGCCAACTTCGGGCTGGTTTGATAGTGCCAGCGGAGGTCCCACAATCTGCCATCAAGGACCGGGGCTGGTGAGTTTTTGTTTCAGAGGGAAAGGCCCGTTGTTTATGTTTGGGGGCCATAGGCCCGAGTGGGCGGCTGGCTCCTGAAAATCGGCGATCGCCAGGATGCCTCCCAGACCCAAGCTGGCACCAGTGCCAGCTTCGGGCTGGTTTGATAGTGCCAGCGAGTCCCACAATCTGCCATCAAGGACCGGGGCTGGTGAGTTTTGTTTCAGAGGGAAAGGCCGTTGTTTATGTTTGGGGGCCATAGGCCGGAGTGGCGGCTGGCTCCTGAAAATCAGCGATCACGCGGGATGCCTCCCAGACCCAAGCTGGCACCAGTGCCAACTCGGGCTGGTTTGATAGTGCCAGCGGAGTCCCACAATCTGCCATCAGGACCGGGGCTGGTGAGTTTTTGTTTCAGAGGGAAAGGCCGTTGTTTATGTTTGGGGGCCATAGGCCGGGTGGCGGCTGGCTCCTGAAAATCAGCGATCGCAGGATGCCTCCCAGACCCAAGCTGGCACCAGTGCCAACTCGGGCTGGTTTGATAGTGCCAGCGGGTCCCACAATCTGCCATCAAGGACCGGGGCTGGTGACTTTTTGTTTCAGAGGGAAAGGCCCGTTGTTTATGTTTGGGGGCCATGGGCCCGGGTGGCGGCTGGCTCCTGAAAATCGCGATCGCGGGATGCCTCCCAGACCCAAGCTGGCACCAGTGCCAGCTTCGGGCTGGTTTGATAGTGCCAGCGAGTCCCACAATCTGCCATCAAGGACCGGGGCTGGTGACTTTTTTTGTTTCAGAGGGAAAGGCCCGTTGTTTATGTTTGGGGGCCATAGGCCCGGGTGGCCGGCTGGCTCCTGAAAATCCAGCGATCACGCAGGATGCCTCCCAGACCCAAGCTGGCACCAGTGCCAACTTCGGGCTGGTTTGATAGTGCCAGCGAGGTCCCACAATCTGCCATCAAGGACCGGGGCTGGTGACTTTTTGTTTCAGAGGGAAAGGCCCGTTGTTTATGTTTGGGGGCCATAGGCCGGTGGCGGCTGGCTCCTGAAAATCAGCGATCGCAGGATGCCTCCCAGACCCAAGCTGGCACCAGTGCCAACTCGGGCTGGTTTGATAGTGCCAATGGGTCCCACAATCTGCCATCAAGGACCGGGGCTGGTGACTTTTGTTTCAGAGGGAAAGGCCCGTTGTTTATGTTTGGGGGCCTAGGCCCGGAGTGGCGGCTGGCTCCTGAAAATCAGCGATCGCAGGATGCCTCCCAGACCCAAGCTGGCACCAGTGCCAACTTCGGGCTGGTTTGATAGTGCCAGCGGAGTCCCACAATCTGCCATCAAGGACCGGGGCTGGTGAGTTTTTGTTTCAGAGGGAAAGGCCCGTTGTTTATGTTTGGGGGCCATAGGCCGGGTGGCGGCTGGCTCCTGAAAATCCAGCGATCGCGGGATGCCTCCCAGACCCAAGCTGGCACCAGTGCCAACTCGGGCTGGTTTGATAGTGCCAACGAGTCCCACAATCTGCCATCAAGGACCGGGGCTGGTGACTTTTTTTGTTTCAGAGGGAAAGGCCCGTTGTTTATGTTTGGGGGCCATAGGCCGGGGTGCCCGGCTGGCTCCTGAAAATCCAGCGATCACGCGGGATGCCTCCCAGACCCAAGCTGGCACCAGTGCCAACTTCGGGCTGGTTTGATAGTGCCAGCGGAGGTCCCACAATCTGCCATCAAGGACCGGGGCTGGTGAGTTTTGTTTCAGAGGGAAAGGCCCGTTGTTTATGTTTGGGGGCCATAGGCCGGGTGGCGGCTGGCTCCTGAAAATCAGCGATCACGCCAGGATGCCTCCCAGACCCAAGCTGGCACCAGTGCCAACTTCGGGCTGGTTTGATAGTGCCAGCAGGTCCCACAATCTGCCATCAAGGACCGGGGCTGGTGACTTTTTGTTTCAGAGGGAAAGGCCGTTGTTTATGTTTGGGGCCATAGGCCGGAGTGGCGGCTGGCTCCTGAAAATCCGCGATCGCGGGATGCCTCCCAGACCCAAGCTGGCACCAGTGCCAGCTTCGGGCTGGTTTGATAGTGCCAGCGGAGTCCCACAATCTGCCATCAGGACCGGGGCTGGTGACTTTTTTGTTTCAGAGGGAAAGGCCGTTGTTTATGTTTGGGGGCCATAGGCCGGGTGGCGGCTGGCTCCTGAAAATCCAGCGATCGCGGGATGCCTCCCAGACCCAAGCTGGCACCAGTGCCAACTTCGGGCTGGTTTGATAGTGCCAGCGGAGTCCCACAATCTGCCATCAGGACCGGGGCTGGTGACTTTTGTTTCAGAGGGAAAGGCCGTTGTTGTTTATGTTTGGGGGCCATAGGTCGGGCGGCTGGCTCCTGTGAAAAATCCAGCGATCGCTAGGGATGCCTCCCCAGGCCAAGCTGGCACCAGTGCCAGCTTTCGGGGCTGGTTTGATGGTGCCAATGGTGTGCCACAATCTGCCATCAGGACCGGGGGCTGATGACTTTTTGTTTCAGAGGTAAAAGGCCCGTTGTTTATGTTTGGGGGCCTGTGCCCGAATTGGCTTGACTGGCTCCTGAAAATCCAGCGATCACGCGGGATGCCTCCCAGACCCAAGCTGGCACCAGTGCCAGCTTCGGGCTGGTTTTAATAGTTCAAAGCGAGTCCCCAATCACCATCAAGGACCGGGGCTGGTGACTTTTTTGTTTCGAGGGGAAAGGCCATTATATATATGTTTGGGGCCATAGGCCCAGGTGGCGTCTGGCTCCTGAAATCCGCGATGCGCAGGAGGCCCCAGACCCAGCACCAGCTTTCAGTGCCAACTTCCGGGGCTGGTTTGATAGATGCGAACGAGTCCCACAATCTGCCATCAGGACCAGGGCTGCTGAATTTTGTTTGAGAAGAAAAAGGCCTGTTGGGCATTGTTTGGGGGCCATAGGCCGGTGGCGGCTGGCTCCTGAAAATCCAGCGATGCGCAATATGCCTCCCAGACCCAAGTAGGCACCAGTGCCAACTGGGAGTATTGAAGTAGTGCCAACAGAGTCCCACAGTCTACCATCAAGGACCAGGGCTGGTGACTTTTGTTTCAGAGGGATGGCCGTTGTTTTGTTTGGGGGCCTGTAGGCCCGGAGTGGCCTGCTGGCTCCCTGAAAATCAGCGATGCGCCAGGATGCCTCCCAGACAAGCTGGCACCAGTGCCAACTTCGTGCTGGTTTTGATGTGCCAGCGGAGTCCCACAATCTGCCATCAAGGCCGGGGGGCTGGTGAGTTTTGTTTCAGTGGGAAGGCCTGTTGTTTATGTTTGGGGGCTGTTGGCCGGAGTGGCGGCTGGCTCCTGAAAATCCGGCAACAATCGCCAGGATGCCTCCCAGACAGGCCAAGCTGGCACCAGTGCCAACTTCGGGCTGGTTTGATAGTGCCAGCGAGGTCCCACAATCTGCCATCAGGGACGGGGCTGATGACTTTTGTTTCAGAGGGAAAGCCCGTTGTTTTTGGGTTTGGGGCCTGTGCCCGGTGGCGACTGGCTCCTGAAAATCCAGCGATGCGCGGGATGCCTCCCCAGACCCAAGCTGGCACCAGTGCCAACCGGGCTGGTTTTTGATGAACAGCGGTCCTAATTTGCCATCAGGACTGGGGGATGGTGACTTTTTGTTTCAGAGGGAAAAAGGCCCGTTGTATGTGTTTGGGGGCCATAGGCCGGGTGGCCGGCTGGCTCTGAAAATCGGCGATCGCAGGATGCCCCCCAGACCCAAGCTGGCACCAGTGCCAACTTGGGCTGGTTTGATGGTTCAAAGGAGTCCCACAATCTGCCATCAAGGACGAGGGGCTGGTGAGTTTTTGTTTCGGAGGAAGGCCCGTTGTTTATGTTTGGGGGCTGTGGCCGGGTGGCGGCTGGCTCCTGAAAATCAGCGTCACGCGGGATGCCTCCCAGACAAGCTGGCACCAGTGCCAGCTTCGGGCTGGTTTGATAGTGCCAGCGGTCCCACAATCTGCCACCAAGGACCGGGGCTGGTGACTTTTTGTTTCAGAGGGAAAGGCCGTTGTTTATTTTGGGGGCCTGTGGCCTAGTGACTGGCTCCTGAAAATCCGCGATATGCAGGATGCCTCCCAGACCCAAGCTGGCACCAGTGCCAACTTCGGGCTGGTTTGATGTGCCAAGCGAGTCCCACAATCTGCCATCAGGACCGGGGCTGGTGACTTTTGTTTCAGAGGGAAGGCCCGTTGTTTATGTTTGGGGGCCTGTGCGGAGCTGGCGACTGGCTCCTGAAAATCCAGCGATGCGCGGGGATGCCTCCCAGACCCAAGCTGGCACCAGTGCCAACTTCGGGCTGGTTTGATAGTGCCAGCGAGGTCCCACAATCTGCCATCAAGTCCGGGGCTGGTGACTTTTTTGTTTCAGAGGAAAAGGCCAGTTGTTTATGTTTGGGGCCATAGGCCGGCGGTGGCGGCTGGCTCCTGGCGATCGCCGGGATGCCTCCCAGACCCAAGCTGGCACCAGTGCCAACTCGGGCTGGTTTGATAGTGCCAGCGAGTCCCACAATCTGCCATCAGGACGGGGCTGGTGACTTTTTGTTTCAGAGGGAAAGGCCGTTGTTTTATGTTTGGGCCATAGCCCGGAAGTGCCCAGCTGGCTCCTGAAAATCCAGCGATACACAGGATGCCTCCCAGACCCAAGCTGGCACCAGTGCCAACTTCGGGCTGGTTTGATAGTGCCAGTGGAGTCCCACAATCTGCCATCAGGACCAGGGCTGGTGAGTTTTGTTTCAGAGGGAAAGGCCCGTTGTTTATGTTTGGGGGCCACAGGCCAGGTCGGGGGCGGCTGGCTCCTGAAAATCAGCGATATGGGATGCCTCCCAGACCCAAGATGGCACCAGTGCCAAGCTTCGGGCTGGTTTGATAGTGCCAGCGGGTGTCCCACAATCTGCCATCAAGGACCGGGGCTGGTGACTTTTGTTTCAGAGGAAAGGCCCGTTGTTTTATGTTTGGGGCCATGGTCCCGGTGGCGGCTGGCTCCTGAAAATCGCGATCTGTAAGGATGCCTCCCAGACCCAAGCTGGCACCAGTGCCAACTTCGGGCTGGTTTGATAGTGCCAAGCGGGTCCCACAATCTGCCATCAAGGGACCGGGGCTGGTGAGGTTTTGTTTCAGAGGGGAAAGGCCGTTGTTTATGTTTGGGGGCCATAGCCCCCGGTGGCGACTGGCTCCTGAAAATCAGCGATGCGCCAGGATGCCTCCCAGACCCAAGCTGGCACCAGTGCCAACTTCGGGCTGGTTTGATAGATGCCAGCGGGTCCCACAATCTGCCATCAAGGACCGGGGCTGGTGATTTTTTGTTTCAGAGGGGAAAGGCCCGTTGTTTATGTTTGGGGGCCTGTGCCGGGTGGCGGCTGGCTCCTGAAAAATCGATGCGCGGGATGCCTCCCAGACCCAAGCTGGCACCAGTGCCAACTTCGGGCTGGTTTGATAGTGCCAAGCGAGGTCCCACAATCTGCCATCAGGACCGGGGCTGGTGAGTTTTTTGTTTCAGGGAAAGGCCCGTTGTTTATGTTTGGGGGCCATAGCCCGGTGGCGGCTGGCTCCTGAAAATCAGCGATACGCGGGATGCCTCCCAGACCCAAGCTGGCACCAGTGCCAGCTTCGGGCTGGTTTGATAGTGCCAGCGAGGTCCCACAATCTGCCACCAAGGACCGGGGCTGGTGGCTTTTGTTTCAGAGGAAAGGCCGTTGTTTATGTTTGGGGGCCATAGGCCGGAGGTGGCGGCTGGCTCCTGAAAATCCAGCGATCACGCGGGATGCCTCCCAGACCCAAGCTGGCACCAGTGCCAACTCGGGCTGGTTTGATAGTGCCAGCGAGTCCCACAATCTGCCATCAAGGACCGGGGCTGGTGGCTTTTTGTTTCAGAGGGAAAGGCCCGTTGTTTATGTTTGGGGCCATGTGCCGAGGTGGCGGCTGGCTCCTGAAAATCAGCGATCGCAGGATGCCTCCCCAGACCCAAGCTGGCACCAGTGCCAACTTCGGGCTGGTTTGATAGTGCCAGCGAGGTCCCACAATCTGCCATCAGGACCGGGGCTGGTGAGTTTTTTTGTTTCAGAGGGAAAGGCCGTTGTTTATGTTTGGGGGCCATGCCCCCAAGTGGCGGCTGGCTCCTGAAAATCAGCGATCGCAGGATGCCTCCCAGACCCAAGCTGGCACCAGTGCCAACTTCGGGCTGGTTTGATAATACATAACCAGTCCCACAATCTGCCATCAGGACCCGGGGCTGGTGACTTTTGTTTCAGAGGAAAGGCCCGTTGTTTATGTTTGGGGGCCATAGGCGGAGTGGCGGCTGGCTCCTGAAAATCCGTGATACGCGGGGATGCCTCCCAGACCCAAGCTGGCACCAGTGCCAACTCGGGCTGGTTTGATAGTGCCAAGCGAGGTCCCACAATCTGCCATCAAGGACGGGGCTGGTGAGTTTTGTTTCAGAGGGAAAGGCCCGTTGTTTTATGTTTGGGGGCCACAGGCCGGGTGGCCGGCTGGCTCAAAAATCCAGCGATCGCCAGGATGCCTCCCAGACCCAAGCTGGCACCAGTGCCAACTTCGGGCTGGTTTGATAGTGCCAACGGGTCCCACAATCTGCCATCAAGGACCCGGGGCTGGTGAGTTTTTTTTGTTTCAGAGGAAAGGCCCGTTGTTTTATGTTTGGGGGCCTGTGGCCGGGTGGCGGCTGGCTCCTGAAAATCGCGTCGCCAGGATGCCTCCCAGACCCAAGCTGGCACCAGTGCCAACTCGGGCTGGTTTGATAGTGCCAGCAGAGTCCCACAATCTGCCATCAAGGACGGGGCTGGTGAGTTTTTTGTTTCAGAGGGAAAGGCCCGTTGTTTATGTTTGGGGCCATAGGCCCGGAGTGGCGGCTGGCTCCTGAAAATCCAGCGATCACGCGGGATGCCTCCCAGACCCAAGCTGGCACCAGTGCCAACTTCGGGCTGGTTTGATAGTGCCAACGGAGTCCCACAATCTGCCATCAAGGACCGGGGCTGGTGAGTTTTGTTTCAGAGGAAAGGCCGTTGTTTATGTTTGGGGGCCTGGCCGGGGTGGCGGCTGGCTCCTGAAAATCCAGCGTCGCCAGGATGCCTCCCCAGACCCAAGCTGGCACCAGTGCCAACTTCGGGCTGGTTTGATAAGTGCCAGCGGAGGTCCCACAATCTGCCATCAAGGACCGGGGCTGGTGAGTTTTTGTTTCAGAGGGAAAGGCCGTTGTTTATGTTTGGGGCCTGTAGGCCGGGGTAACCCTACTGGCTCCTGAAAATCGGCGATACACAGGATGCCTCCCAGACCCAAGCTGGCACCAGTGCCAACTTCGGGGCTGGTTTGATAGTGCCAGCGAGGTCCACAATCTGCCACCAAGGACGGGGCTGGTGAGTTTTGTTTTCAGAGGGAAAGGTCCGTTGTTTTTTATGTTTGGGGGCCACAGGCCGGTGGGCGGCTGGCTCCTGAAAATCCGGCGATGCGCAGGATGCCTCCCAGACCCAAGCTGGCACCAGTGCCAACTTCGGGGCTGGTTTGATGGTGCCAGCGGAGGTCCCACAATCTGCCACCAAGGACGGGGCTGGTGAGTTTTGTTTCAGAGGAAAGGCCCGTTGTTTTATGTTTGGGGCCTAGTGCGGAGTGGCGGCTGGCTCCTGAAAATCAGCGATGCGCAGGATGCCTCCCAGACCCAAGCTGGCACCAGTGCCAACTTCGGGCTGGTTTGATAGTGCCAACAGGTCCCACAATCTGCCATCAGGACCGGGGCTGGTGACTTTTTGTTTCAGAGGGAAAGGCCCGTTGTTTTATGTTTGGGGCCTGTGCCCGGAGTGGCGGCTGGCTCCTGAAAATCCGCGATGACATCAGGATGCCTCCCAGACCCAAGCTGGCACCAGTGCCAGCTCGGGCTGGTTTGATAAGTGCCAACGGAGTCCCACAATCTGCCATCAAGGACCGGGGCTGGTGAGTTTTTGTTTCAGAGGAAAGGCCCGTTGTTTATGTTTGGGGGCCTAGGCCCGGTGGCGGCTGGCTCCTGAAAATCAGCGATCGCGGGATGCCTCCCAGACCCAAGCTGGCACCAGTGCCAACTCGGGCTGGTTTGATAGTGCCAGCGGAGGTCCCACAATCTGCCATCAAGGACGGGGGCTGGTGAGTTTTGTTTCAGAGGAAAGGCCCGTTGTTTTATGTTTGGGGGCCATAGGCCGGTGGCGGCGGCTGGCTCCTGAAAATCAGCGATCACGCGGGATGCCTCCCAGACCCAAGCTGGCACCAGTGCCAACTTCGGGCTGGTTTTAGTGCCAGATCCCACAATCTGCCATCAAGGACCGGGGCTGGTGACTTTTGTTTCAAGGAAAGGCCCCGTTGTTTATGCAGTGGCGGCTGGCTCCTGAAAATCAGCGATCAGGATGCCTCCCAGACTGGCACCAGTGCCAACTCAGGCTGGTTTTGTTCAACGAGGTCCCACAATCTGCCATCAGGACGGGGCTGTTGTTTTTGTTTCAGAGGAAAGGCGTTGTTTATGTTTGGGGCGGGTGGCGGCTGGCTCCTGAAAATCGCGATCGCCGGGATGCCTCCCCAGACCCAAGCTGGCACCAGTGCCATCTTCGGGCTGGTTTGATAGTGCCAACGGAGTCCCACAATCTGCCATCAGGACCGGGGCTGGTGACTTTTTGTTTCAGAGGGAAAGGCCGTTGTTTTATGTTTGGGGCCCTGTGCCGGAGTGGCGGCTGGCTCCTGAAAATCCAGCGTCACATGGGATGCCTCCCAGACCCAGCTGGCACCAGTGCCAACTCGGGCTGGTTTGATAGTGCCCTTGAGTCCCACAATCTGCCATCAGGACGGGGGCTGGTGACTTTTTTGTTTCAGAGGAAAGGCCCGTTGTTTTATGTTTGGGGGCCTAGGCCGGGTGGCGGCTGGCTCCTGAAAATCGCGTCGCAGGATGCCTCCCAGACCCAAGCTGGCACCAGTGCCAACTCGGGCTGGTTTGATAGTGCCAACGCCGGGTCCCACAATCTGCCATCAGGACGGGGCTGGTGAGTTTTTGTTTCAGGGAAAGGCCGTTGTTTTATGTTTGGGGCCTGCCGGAGTGGCGGCTGGCTCCTGAAAATCCGCGATCACGCCCAGGATGCCTCCCAGGCCAAGCTGGCACCAGTGCCAACTTCGGGCTGGTTTTGATAGTGCCAGCGGAGTCCCACAATCTGCCATCAGGACGGGGGCTGGTGAGTTTTGTTTCAGGGAAAGGCCCGTTGTTTATGTTTGGGGGCCTGTAGGCGGGTGGCGGCTGGCTCCTGAAAATCCAGCGTCGCCAGGATGCCTCCCAGACCCTAAGCTGGCACCAGTGCCAACTCGGGCTGTTTTGATAGTGCCAGCGGAGTCCCACAATCTGCCATCAGGAGGACCGGGGCTGGTGAGTTTTTGTTTCAGAGGAAAAGGCCCGTTGTTGTTTATGTTTGGGGGCCTGTGCCGCGGGTGGCGGCTGGCTCCTGAAAATCGCGATACGCGGGATGCCTCCCAGACCCAAGCTGGCACCAGTGCCAGCTTCGGGGGCTGGTTTGATAGTGCCAGCGAGGTCCCACAATCTGCCATCAGGACCAGGGCTGGTGACTTTTGTTTCAGAGGGAAAGGCCGTTGTTTATGTTTGGGGGCATAGGCCCGGGTGGCGGCTGGCTCCTGAAAATCCAGCGATCGCCCAGGATGCCTCCCAGACCCAAGCTGGCACCAGTGCCAACTTCGGGCTGGGTTTGATAGTGCCAATGGAGGTCCCACAATCTGCCATCAGGACGGGGCTGGTGACTTTTGTTTCAGAGGGGAAAGGCCGTTGTTTATGTTTGGGGGCCATAGGCCGGAGTGGCCCGGCTGGCTCCTGAAAATCCGCGTCACGCAGGATGCCTCCCAGACCCAAGCTGGCACCAGTGCCAACTCGGGCTGGTTTGATAGTGCCCAGCAGGTCCCACAATCTGCCATCAGGGGCGGGGCTGGTGACTTTTGTTTCAGAGGAAAGGCCGTTGTTTTATGTTTGGGGGCCATAGGGCCCTTGCGTGGCCGGCTGGCTCCTGAAAATCAGCGTCACGCGGGATGCCTCCCAGGCCCAAAGCTGGCACCAGTGCCAACTCGGGCTGGTTTGATAGTGCCAACGGGTCCCACAATCTGCCATCAGGACCGGGGCTGGTGAGTTGTTTTTCAGAGGGAAAGGCCGTTGTTTATGTTTGGGGGCCTATGTGCGGGGGTGGCGGCTGGCTCCTGAAAATCGCGATCGGGGATGCCCTCCCAGACCCAAGCTGGCACCAGTGCCAACTCGGGCTGGTTTGGTAGCGCACCAACAGGTCCCAATCTGCCATCAGGACGGGGGCTGGTGAGTTTTGTTTCAGAGGAAAGGCCCGTTGTTGTTTTATGTTTTGGGGGCCATAGGCCCAGAGTGGCGGCTGGCTCTGAAAATCAGCGTCGCGGGATGCCTCCCAGACCCAAGCTGGCACCAGTGCCAACTCGGGCTGGTTTGATAATGCCAACAGGTCCCACAATCTGCCATCAAGGACCGGGGCTGGTGACTTTTGTTTCAGAGAAAGGCCGTTGTTTATGTTTGGGGGCCATAGGCCGGAGTGGCGGCTGGCTCCTGAAAATCCAGCGATGCGCGGGATGCCTCCCAGACCCAAGCTGGCACCAGTGCCAACTCGGGCTGGTTTTGTGGAGTGCCAGCAGGTCCCACAATCTGCCATCAAGGACCGGGGCTGGTGAGTTTTGTTTCAGAGGGAAAGGCCCGTTGTTTTATGTTTGGGGCCATAGGCGAGGTGCCGGCTGGCTCCTGAAAATCCAGCGTCCCATGGGATGCCTCCCAGACCAGCTGGCACCGAGTGCCAACTCCGGGCTGGTTTGATGGTGCCAACGGGGTCCCACAATCTGCCATCAAGGACCGGGGCTGGTGACTTTTTGTTTCAGAGGGGAAAGGCCCTTGTTTATGTTTGGGGGCCATAGGCCAGGGTGGTGTGGCTGGCTCCTGAAAATCCTTGTCACGCGGGATGCCTCCCAGACCCAAGCTGGCACCAGTGCCAACTCGGGCTGGTTTGATAGTGCCAACGGAGTCCCACAATCTGCCATCAAGGACCGGGGCTGGTGAGTTTTTGTTTCAGAGGGAAAGGCCCATTGTTTTATGTTTGGGGGCCATAGGCCCAGAGTGGCCCGGCTGGCTCCTGAAAATCCAGCGTCGGGGATGCCTCCCAGCGGACCAAAAAGCTGGCACCAGTGCCAACTCGAGGCTGGTTTCATTATGCTAACAGAGGTCCCACAATCTGCCATCAAGGACCGGGGCTGGTGACTTTGTTTCAGAGGGAAAGGCCGTTGTTTATGTTTTGAAAGGGCCATAGGCCGGTGGCAAACTGGCTCCTGAAAATCGGCGTTATGCGGGATGCCTCCCGACCCAAGCTGGCACCAGTGCCAACTCAGGCTGGTTTGATAGTGCCGACGAGGTCCCACAATCTGCCATCAAGTACCGGGGCTGGTGACTTTTGTTTTCGAGAGGGAAAGGCCCGTTGTTTATGTTTGGGGGCCATAGTACGGGCGGCCAACGGCTCAGAAAATCGCGTCGCGCAGGATGCCTCCCAGACAAGCTGGCACCAGTGCCAACTCGGGCTGGTTTGATAAGTGCGGAGTCCCACAATCTGCCATCAGGGACGGGGCTGGTGACTTTTCTTTCAGGAAGCGGCCGTTGTTTTATGTTTGGGGGCCATAGGCTGGCCGGAGGTTGCGGCTGGCTCCTGAAAATCCTTGTCACGCGGGATGCCTCCCAGACCTGGCTGGCACCAGTGCCAACTCGAAGGCTGGTTTGATAGTGCCAACGAGGTCCCACAATCTGCCATCAGGACGGGGCTGGTGAGTTTTGTTTCAGGGAAAAGGCCCGTTGTTTATGTTTGGGGGCCATGTGCCGGTAGTGGCCGCCTGGCTCCGGAAAATCGCGTCTGCGGAAGGATGCCTCAAGACCCAAGCAGGCAGTGCCAACTCGGGCTGGTTTGATAGTGCCACCAGGTCCCACAATCTGCCATCAGGACCGGGGCTGGTGAGTTTTTGTTTCAGAGGGAAAGGCCCGTTGTTGTTTATGTTTTGGGGCCATAGGCCGGAGTAGGCGGCTGGCCACTGAAAATCGGCGATGCATCTTTAAGGATGCCTCGAGACCCAAGCTGGCACCAGTGCCAACTTCGGGCTGGTTTGATAGTGCTTAACGAGTCCCCAATCTGCCATCAGGACCAGGGAGGCTGGTGAAAAGCTTTTTGTTTCAGAGGGAAAGGCCCGTTGTTTTATGTTTGGGGGCCATAGGCCGAATTGGCTTGGCTGGCTCTGAAAATCGGCGATCACGCGGGATGCCTCCCAGACCCAAGCTGGCACCAGTGCCAACTCGGGCTGGTTTGATAAGTGCCAGCGAGGTCCCACAATCTGCCATCAAGGACCGGGGCTGGTGTCTTTTGTTTCAGAGGGAAAGGCCCGTTGTTTATGTTTGGGGGCCTGTAGGCCCGGTGGCGGCTGGCTCTGAAAATCGTACGTCACGCCCAGGATGCCTCCCCGGACCCAAAGCTGGCACCAGTGCCAACTCGGGCTGGTTTGATAGTGCCAACGGAGTCCCCCAATCTGCCATCAGGACCGGGGCTGGTGAGTTTTGTTTCAGGAAAGGCCCGTTGTTTTATGTTTGGGGTCCATAGGCCGGGTGGCCTGCTGGCTCCTGAAAAATCAGCGTCACGCAGGATGCCTCCCAGACCCAAGCTGGCACCAGTGCCAACTCGGGCTGGTTTGATAGATATAACGGAGTCCCACAATCTGCCATCAGGACCGGGGCTGGTGAGTTTTGTTTCAGAGGGCGGCCCGTTGTTTATGTTTGGGGACCTGTGCCCCGAGGTGGCGGCTGGCTCCTGAAAATAGAAGCGATCGCGGGGATGCCTCCCAGACCCAAGCTGGCACCAGTGCCAACTCGGGCTGGTTTGATAGATGCCAACAGGTCCCTAATCTGCCATCAGGACCGGGCTGGTGTCTTTTGTTTCAGAGGAAAGGCCCGTTGTTTTATGTTTGGGGGCCTGTGCCCGGGTGGCGACTGGCTCCTGAAAATGGCAATCACGCGGGATGCCTCCCAGACCCAAGCTGGCACCAGTGCCAGGATCGGGCTGGTTTGATAGTGCCAACGGTCCCACAATCTGCCATCAGGACCGGGGCTGGCTGGTGTTTTGTCTCAGAGGGAAAGGCCCGTTGTTCCCATGTTGGGGCCATAGGCCCCGGTGGCCATTTGGCTCTGTCGGCGATCACGCGGGATGCCTCCCCAGGACCCAAGCTGGCACCAGGTGCCAGCTCGGGGCTGGTTTGATATAGATGCCAACAGGTCCCACAATCTGCCATCAGGACCGGGGCTGGTGAGGTTTTGTTTCAGAGGAAAGGCCGTTGTTTATGTTTGGGGGCCATAGGCCGGGTGGCGACTGGCTCCTGAAAATCGCGATACACAAGGATTGCCTCCCAGACCCAAGCTGGCACCGGTGCCAACTCGGTCTGGTTTGATAGTGCCAACGGAGTCCCACAATCTGCCATCAGGACGGGGCTGGTGAGTTTTTTTTGTTTCAGAGGGAAAGGCCCGTTGTTTTATGTTTGGGACCATAGCCCAAATTGTGGCGGCTGGCTCCTGAAAATCCAGCGATCGCGGGATGCCTCCCAGACCCAAGCTGGCACCGGTGCCAACTCGGGGCTGGTTTGATACCTTGGTCCCACAATCTGCCATCAAGGACGGGGCTGGTGTGTTTGTTTCAGAGGAAAGCCGTTGTTTTTATGTTTGGGGGCCTAGGCCGTGGCCGGCTGGCTCCTGAAAATCCAGCGTTATACGGGATGCCTCCCAGACCCCAGCTGGCACCAGTGCCAACTCGGGCTGGTTTGATAGTGCCAGCGAGGTCCCACAATCTGCCATCAGGACCGGGGCTGGTGACTTTTTTGTTTCAGAGGGAAGGATTCGTTGTTTATGTTTGGGGTCCTGTAGGCCGGGCGGCCAACTGGCTCCTGAAAATCAGCGTCATGGGATGCCTCCCCAGACCCAAGCTGGCACCAGTGCCAACTCGGGCTGGTTTGATAATGCCAACAGTCCCACAATCTGCCATCAAGGACGGGGCTGGTGACTTTTTTGTTTCAGGGAACGGCCCGTTGTTTATGTTTGGGGGCCATAGGCCGGGTGGCGGCTGGCTCACCGAAAATCAGCGTCACGCGGGGATGCCTCCCCAGACCCAAGCTGGCACCAGTGCCGCTTCGGGCTGGTTTTCTAGTGCCAACAGGTCCCACAATCTGCCATCGGGAGCGGGGCTGGTGAGTTTTTGTTTCAGAGGGAAGGCCGTTGTTTGTGTTTGGGGGCCATAGGCCGGTACCCGGCTGGCTCCTGAAAATCCAGCGATGCGCGGGATGCCTCCCAGACCCAAGCTGGCACCCAGTGCCAACTCAGGGGCTGGTTTGATAGTACCAACAGAGTCCCACAATCTGCCATCAAGGACTTTGGATCTGGTGAGTTTTGTTTCAGAGGGAAAGGCCGTTGTTTATGTTTGGGGGCCTGTGCGGTTACCCGGCTGGCTCCTGAAAATCCGGCGATGCGCGGGATGCCTCCCAGACCCAAGCTGGCACCAGTGCCAACTCGGGCTGGTTTGATAGTGCCAAAGGGGAGTCCCACAATCTGCCATCAAGGACCGGGGCTGGTGAGTTTTTTTTCAGAGGGAAAGGCCGTTGTTTTATGTTTGGGGGCCATAGGCCGGGTGCCCGGCTGGCTCCTGAAAATCGGCGATCACCCAGGATGCCTCCCAGACCCAAGCTGGCACCAGTGCGACTCGGGCTGGTTTGATAGTGCCAGCGAGTCCCACAATCTGCCATCAGGGACCGGGGCTGGTGGAGTTTTGTTCAGAGGGAAAAGGCCCGTTGTTTATGTTTGGGGGCCATAGGCCCAGAGTGGCGGCTGGCTCCTGAAAATCGCGCGATCATATGGGATGCCTCCCAGCCCAAGCTGGCACCAGTGCCAGCTCGGGCTGGTTTGATAGTGCCAGCGGAGTCCCACAATCTGCCATCAGGACCGGGGCTGGTGAGTTTTGTTTCAGAGGGGAAAGGCCGTTGTTTATGTTTGAGGGGCCTGTGGCCCGAGTGGCCCGGCTGGCTCCTGAAAATCCGCGTCGCAGGATGCCTCCCAGACCCAAGCTGGCACCAGTGCCAACTCGGGCTGGTTTGATAGTGCCAACGGGTCCCACAATCTGCCATCAGGACCGGGGCTGGTGAGTTTTTGTTTCAGCGGGATAGGCCCGTTGTTTATGTTTGGGGGCCATAGGCGGAGTGGCGGCTGGCTCCTGAAAATCCCGCGTCCTTCGGGATGCCTCCCAGACCCAAAGCTGGCACCAGTGCCAACTCGGGCTGGTTTGATAGTGCCAACGAGTCCCACAATCTGCCATCAAGGACGGGGCTGGGTGATTTTTGTTTCAGAGGGAAAGGCCCGTTGTTTATGTTTGGGGCCTGTGCCCGGAGGTGGCCGGCTGGCTCCTGAAAATCGCGATCACGCAGGATGCCTCCCAGACCCAAGCTGGCACCAGTGCCAACTTCGGGCTGGTTTGATAGTGCCAGCGAGTCCCACAATCTGCCATCAAGGACCGGGGCTGGTGAGTTTTGTTTCAGAGGGGAAAGGCCGTTGTTTATGTTTGGGGGCCATAGGCCGGGTGGGCGGCTGGCTCCTGAAAATCAGCGTCACGCGGGATGCCTCCCAGACCCAAGCTGGCACCGGGGTGCCAGCTCGGGCTGGTTTGATAGTGCCAACAGGTCCCACAATCTGCCATCAAGGACGGGGGCTGGTGAGTTTTGTTTCAGAGGGAAAGGCCGTTGTTTATGTTTGGGGGCCATAGCCCCGGAGTGGCTGGCTGGCTCCTGAAAATCCGTCGCGGGATGCCTCCCAGACCCAAGCTGGCACCAGGTGCCAACTCGGGCTGGTTTGATAGTGCCAACGGAGTCCCACAATCTGCCATCAAGGACCGGGGCTGGTGTCTTTTGTTTCAGAGGGAAAGGCCCGTTGTTTATGTTTGGGGGCCATAGGCCGGGGTGGCCGGCTGGCTCCTGAAAATCCCGCGATCGCAGGATGCCCTCCCAGACCCAAGCTGGCACCAGTGCCAACTCGGGCTGGTTTGATAGTGCCAACAGGTCCCACAATCTGCCATCAGGACCGGGGCTGGTGAGTTTTGTTTCAGAGGGGAAAGGCCCGTTGTTTATGTTTGGGGGCCATAGGCGGTGGCGGCTGGCTCCTGAAAATCCCGCGTCGCCCAGGATGCCTCCCAGGGCAAGCTGGCACCAGGTGCCAACTCGGGAGCTGGTTTGATAGTGCCAACGAGTCCCACAATCTGCCATCAGGACCGGGGCTGGTGACTTTTTGTTTCAGAGGGAAAGGCCCGTTGTTTATGTTTGGGGGGCCATAGGCCGGTGGCCGGCTGGCTCCTGAAAATCGCGATGCGCGGGATGCCTCCCAGACCCAAGCTGGCACCAGTGCCAACTCGGGCTGGTTTGATGGAGCCAACGAGTCCCACAATCTGCCATCAGGACCGGGGCTGGTGAGTTTGTTTCAGCGGGAAGGCCCGTTGTTTATGTTTTGGGGCCATAGGCCGGTGGCCAACTGGCTCCTGAAAATCCGCGTCGCAGGATGCCTCCCAGACCCAAGCTGGCACCAGTGCCAAGTTCGGGCTGGTTTGATAGTGCCAACGGAGTCCCACAATCTGCCATCAGGACCCGGGGCTGGTGACTTTTGTTTCAGAGGAAGGCCCGTTGTTTATGTTTGGGGGCCATAGGCCGGGGTGGCGGCTGGCTCCTGAAAATCGCGATGCGCGGGATGCCTCCCAGACCCAAGCTGGCACCAGTGCCAACTCGGGCTGGTTTGATAGTGCCAACGAGTCCCACAATCTGCCATCAAGGACCGGGGCTGGTGAGTTTTTGTTTCAGAGGAAAGGCCCGTGTTGTTTATGTTTGGGGATATACATAGGCCGGGGTGGCGACTGGCTCCTGAAAATCGGCGCGCACAGGATGCCTCCCAGACCCAAGCTGGCACCAGTGCCAGCTCGGGCTGGTTTTGATAGTGCCAACGGAGTCCCACAATCTGCCATCAAGGACCGGGGCTGGTGACTTTTTGTTTTCAGAGGAAAGGCCCGTTGTTTATGTTTGGGGGCCATAGGCCCGGGTGGCTGCTGGCTCCTGAAAATCCAGCGATCACGCGGGATGCCTCCCAGGACCCAGCTGGCACCAGTGCCAGCTTCGGGCTGGTTTGATAGTGCCAACAGGTCCCACAATCTGCCATCAAGGACCGGGGCTGGTGAGTTTTGTTTCAGCGGGGAAAGGCCCGTTGTTTATGTTTGGGGGCCTGTAGGCCTGGAGCCCGGCTGGCTCCTGAAAATCGCGATCGCAGGATGCCTCCCAGACCCAAGCTGGCACCAGTGCCAACTCGGGCTGGTTTGATAGTACCAGCGAGGTCCCACAATCTGCCATCAGGACGGGGCTGGTGAGTTTTGTTTTTTAGGGAAAGGCCGTTGTTTATGTTTGGGGGCCATAGGCCGGGTACCCGGCTGGCTCCTGAAAATCAAGCGTCGCGGGATGCCTCCCAGACCCAAGCTGGCACCAGTGCCAGCTTCGGGGCTGGTTTGATAGTGCCAACGGAGTCCCACAATCTGCCATCAAGGACCGGGGCTGGTGAGTTTTGTTTCAGCGGGGAAAGGCCCGTTGTTTATGTTTTGGGGGCCATAGGCCGGGTGGCGGCTGGCTCCTGAAAAATAAGCGATGCGCGGGATGCCTCCCAGACCCAAGCTGGCACCAGTGCCAGCTTCGGGCTGTTTTGATAGTGCCGGGGGTCCCACAATCTGCCATCAGGACGGGGCTGGTGTCTTTTGTTTCAGAGGAAGGCCCGTTGTTTTATGTTTGGGGGCCATAGGCCGGTGGCGGCTGGCTCCTGAAAATCGCGATGCGCCAGGATGCCTCCCAGACCCAAGCTGGCACCAGTGCCAGCTTCGGGCTGGTTTGTCAGGTTATAACGGAGTCCCACAATCTGCCATCAGGACCGGGGCTGGTGAGTTTTTGTTTCAGAGGGAAAGGCCCGTTGTTTTACATGTTTGGGGGCCATAGGCCGGGGTGGCGGCTGGCTCCTGAAAATCAGCGTCACATGGGATGCCTCCCAGGCCCAAGCTGGCACCAGGTGCCAAGTCCGGGCTGGTTTGATAGTGCCAGCAGGTCCCACAATCTGCCATCAGGACGGGGCTGGTGAGTTTTTGTTTCAGAGGAAAGGCCCGTTGTTTATGTTTGGGGGCCTGTGCCCCGGGTGGCGGCTGGCTCCTGAAAATCCCGATCGCCAGGATGCCTCCCAGACCCAAGCTGGCACCAGTGCCAAGTCGGGCTGGTTTGATAGTGCCAACGGGTCCCACAATCTGCCATCAAGGACGGGGCTGGTGTGTTTTTGTTTTCAGAGGGAAAGGCCCGTTGTTTATGTTTGGGGGCCATAGGCCTGCAGTGGCGGCTGGCTCCTGAAAATCCCGCGATCCGGGATGCCTCCCAGACCCAAGCTGGCACCAGTGCCAACTCGGGCTGGTTTGATAGTGCCAACGAGGTCCCACAATCTGCCATCAGGACCGGGGCTGGTGAGTTTTGTTTCAGAGGGAAAGGCCCGTTGTTTATGTTTGGGGGCCATGGCCCCGGTGGCGGCTGGCTCCTGAAAATCCAGCGATAAGCAGGATGCCTCCCAGACCCAAGCTGGCACCAGTGCCAACTTCGGGCTGGTTTGATAGTGCCAGCAGGTCCCACAATCTGCCATCAAGGACCGGGGCTGGTGAGTTTTGTTTCAGAGGGGAAAGGCCGTTGTTTATGTTTGGGGGCCATAGGCCCGGGGGGCCGGCTGGCTCCTGAAAATCCAGCGATCACGCGGGATGCCTCCCAGACCCAAGCTGGCACCAGTGCCAACTCGGGCTGGTTTGATAGTGCCAACGGAGTCCCACAATCTGCCATCAAGGACTGGGGCTGGTGAGTTTTTGTTTCAGAGGGAAAGGCCCGTTGTTTATGTTTTGGGGCCATAGGCCGGGGTGGCGGCTGGCTCCTGAAAATCCATCCAGGATGCCTCCCAGACCCAAGCTGGCACCAGTGCCAACTTCGGGCTGTTTTGATAGTGCCACGGGGAGGTCCCACAATCTGCCATCAGGACCGGGGCTGGTGAGTTTTGTTTCAGGGGAAAGGCCCGTTGTTTATGTTTGGGGGCCATAGCCCGGGAGTGGCGGCTGGCTCCTGAAAATCAGCGATACGCGGGATGCCTCCCAGACCCAAGCTGGCACCAGTGCCAACTTCGGGCTGGTTTGATAGTGCCAGCAGTCCCACAATCTGCCATCAGGACCGGGGCTGGTGAGTTTTGTTTCAGAGGGAAAGGCCCGTTGTTTATGTTTGGGGGCCTGTGCCCGAGGGTGGCGGCTGGCTCCTGAAAATCCAGCGATCACGCGGGATGCCTCCCAGACCCAAGCTGGCACCAGTGCCAACTCAGGGGCTGGTTTGATAGTGCCAACGAGGTCCCACAATCTGCCATCAGGACCGGGGCTGGTGAGTTTTGTTTCCAGAGGGAAAGGCCGTTGTTGTTTATGTTTGGGGGCCATAGGCCGGGGTGGCGGCTGGCTCCTGAAAATCCGCGATACGCGGGATGCCTCCCAGACCCAAGCTGGCACCAGTGCCAACTTCGGGGCTGGTTTGATAGTGCCAACAGGTCCCACAATCTGCCATCCAGGACCGGGGCTGGTGAGTTTTGTTTCAGAGGGAAAGGCCGTTGTTTTATGTTTGGGGGCCACGCCGGCTGGCTCCCGGTGGATCCCGGCTGGCTCCTGAAAATCAGGGCGTTTGATAGTGCCAGGGATGCCTGCCCCAGGACCAGGGCTGGTGACCAGTTGCCAGCTTCGGCCCTGGTTTGTTTAGGGCCAACGTAGTCCCACAATCTGCCATCAGGACCGGGGCTGGTGAGTTTTGTTTCAGAGGCCAACTTCGGGCTGGTTGTTTATGTCCCACAATCCTGTCAGGACCGGGGGCTGGTGGTTTTGTTCCAGAGGAAAGGCCGTTGTTTATGCGGGGATGCCATAGGACCCAAGCTGGCTGGCTCCTGAAAGTGCCATGGGATGCTTCGGGCTGGTTTGATGTTTGATAGTGCCAGCAGGTCCCACAATCTGCCATCAAGGACCGGGGCTGGTGACTTTTGTTTCAGAGGGAAAGGCCCGTTGTTTATGTTTGGGGGCCATAGGCGAGGTGGCCGGCTGGCTCCTGAAAATCAGCGATGCATGGGGGGATGCCTCCCAGACCCAAGCTGGCACCAGTGCCAACTCGGGCTGGTTTTGATAGTGCCAACGGGTCCCACAATCTGCCATCAAGGACCGGGGCTGGTGAGTTTTTGTTTCAGAGGGAAAGGCCCGTTGTTTATGTTTGGGGCCTAGGCCCGGAGTGGCGGCTGGCTCCTGAAAATCAGCGATACATGGGATGCCTCCCAGACCCAAGCTGGCACCAGTGCCAGCTTCGGGCTGGTTTTGATAGTGCCAACAGGTCCCACAATCTGCCATCAGGACCGGGGCTGGTGAGTTTTGTTTCAGAGGAAAGGCCCGTTGTTTATGTTTGGGGGCTGTGGCCCACGGTGGCGGGCTGGCTCCTGAAAATCCAGCGATCGCGCGGGATGCCTCCCCAGACCCAAGCTGGCACCAGTGCCAACTTCGGGCTGGTTTGATAGTGCCAACGGAGTCCCACAATCTGCCATCCAAGGACCGGGGCTGGTGAGTTTTTGTTTCAGAGGGGAAAGGCCCGTTGTTTATGTTTGGGGGCCATAGGCCGGTGGCGGCTGGCTCCTGAAAATCCGGCGTCGCGGGGGATGCCTCCCAGACCCAAGCTGGCACCAGTGCCAACTCGGGCTGGTTTGATAGTGCCAACGGAGTCCCACAATCTGCCATCAGGACGGGGCTGCTGGGTTTTGTTTCAGAGGGAAAGGCCGTTGTTTTATGTTTGGGGCCATAGGCCGGGGTGGTGGCTGGCTGGCTCCTGAAAATCCGCGATACTCAGGGGATGCCTCCCAGACCCAAGCTGGCACCAGTGCCAACTCGGGCTGGTTTGATAGTGCCAACGGAGTCCCACAATCTGCCATCAGGACCGGGGCTGGTGAGTTTTGTTTCAGAGGGAAAGGCCCGTTGTTTATGTTTGGGGGCCATAGGCCCGGTGGCCGGCTGGCTCCCTGAAAATCAGCGATCCCGGGATGCCTCCCAGACCCAAGCTGGCACCAGTGCCAACTCGGGCTGGTTTGATAGTGCCAGCGAGTCCCACAATCTGCCATCAAGGACGGGGCTGGTGAGGTTTTGTTTCAGGGGAAAGGCCCGTTGTTTATGTTTTGGGGCCATAGGCGAGGGTGGCGGCTGGCTCCTGAAAATCGCGCGTTGTCGCGGGATGCCTCCCCAGGCCCAAGCTGGCACCAGTGCCAATTCGGGCTGGTTTGATAGTGCCAGCGGAGTCCCACAATCTGCCATCAGGACCGGGGCTGGTGAGTTTTGTTTTCAGAGGGAAAGGCCCGTTGTTTATGTTTGGGGGCCATAGGCCGGGGGTAGCCGGCTGGCTCCTGAAAATCCCGGCGATGCATCGGGATGCCTCCCAGACCCAAGCTGGCACCAGTGCCAACTCGGGCTGGTTTGATAATGCCAAGAGTCCCACAATCTGCCATCAGGACCGGGGCTGGTGAGTTTTTGTTTCAGAGGGAAAGGCCGTTGTTGTTTATGTTTGGGGGCCACAGGCCGGAGTGGCCGGCTGGCTCACCGAAATGTCGCGTGGGATGCCTCCCAGACAAGCTGGCACCAGTGCCCTTTCGGGCTGGTTTGATACTTCAACAGGTCCCACAATCGCCATCAAGGCTGGGGGCTGGTGAGTTTTTTGTTTCAGAGGGAAAGGCCCGTTGTTTATGTTTTGGGGGCCATAGGCCGGGTGGCGGCTGGCTCCTGAAAATCCGCGTCACGCAGGATGCCTCCCCAGACCCAAGCTGGCACCAGTGCCAACTCGGGCTGGTTTTGATAGTTACAGCGAGTCCCACAATCTGCCATCAAGGACCGGGGCTGGTGAGTTTTGTTTTCAGAGGGGAAAGGCCGTTGTTTATGTTTGGGGGCCATAGGCCCACGGTGGCGGCTGGCTCTAATCCAGCGATATCGCAGGATGCCTCCCAGACCCAAGCTGGCACCAGTGCCAACTTCGGGCTGGTTTGATAGTACCAACAGAGTCCCACAATCTGCCATCAAGGACCGGGGCTGGTGAGGTTTTGTTTCAGAGGGAAAAAGGCCCGTTATTTTATGTTTGGGGGCCATGTGCCCGGTGGCCGGCTGGCTCCTGAAAATCCCGGCGATCATGGGATGCCTCCCAGACCCAAGCTGGCACCAGTGCCAACTTCGGGCTGGTTTTGATACTGCCAATGGGTCCCACAATCTGCCATCAAGGACCGGGGCTGGTGGGTTTTGTTTCAGAGGGAAAGGCCCCGTTGTTTATGTTTGGGGGCCATAGGCCCGGAGTGGCGGCTGGCTCCTGAAATCAGCGTCGCGGGATGCCTCCCAGACCGGCTGGCACCAGTGCCAGCTTTCGGGGCTGGTTTGATAATGCCAACGGAGTCCCACAATCTGCCATCAAGGACCGGGGCTGGTGAGTTTTTTTGTTTCAGAGGAAAGGCCCGTTGTTTATGTTTGGTGGCTGTGTGTGCCCCGGAGTGGCGGCTGGCTCCTGAAAATCGGCGTCACGCGGGATGCCTCCCCGGGACAAGCTGGCACCAGTGCCAACTTCAGGCTGGTTTGATAGTGCCAACAGAGTCCCACAATCTGCCATCAAGTACCGGGGCTGGTGAGTTTTGTTTCAGAGGCCCGTTGTTTATGTTTGGGGCCATAGGCCCGGTGGCCACGGCTGGCTCCTGAAAATCGGCGATCGCCCGGGATGCCTCCCAGACCCAAGCTGGAACCAGTACCGACTCGGGCTGGTTTGATGGTACCAATGGAGTCCCACAATCTGCCATCAGGACCGGGGCTGGTGAGTTTTTGTTTCAGAGGGAAAGGCCCGTTGTTTGCATGTTTTGGGGGCCTGTAGGCGGGTGGCGACTGGCTCTGAAATCGCGTCGCTAAGGATGCCTCCCCAGACCCAAGCTGGCACCGAGTGCCAACTCGAGGCTGGTTTGATAGTACTGGCGAGTCCCACAATCTGCCATCAGGACCGGGGCTGGTGTCTTTTTTGTTTCAGGGGAAGGCCGTTGTTTATGTTGGGGCTGGCTACTTGGTGTGGCGGCTGGCTCCTGAAAATCCGTGCACATGGGATGCCTCCCAGACCCAAGCTGGCACCAATTTGCAGCTCGGGCTGGTTTGATAGTGCCAACGGGTCCCACAATCTGCCATCAGGGACCGGGGCTGGTAGGTTTGTTTCAGAGGGGAAAGGCCCGTTGTTTTTGTTTGAAGGGGCCATAGGTCGGTGGCCAGTGGCTCTTGAAAATCCGTCGCCAGGATGCCTCCCAGACCACAAGCTGGCACCAGTGCCAACTTCCGGGCTGGTTTGATAGTGCCAGCAGGTCCCACAATCTGCCATCAGGACCGGGGCTGGTGTCTTTTGTTTCAGAGGGAAAGGCCCGTTGTTTTATGTTTGGGGGCCATAGGTCGAGGTGGCAGGCTGGCTCTTGAAATGGATCATGGGATTGCCTCCCAGGCCTAGCTGGCACCAGTGCCAACTCAGGGGTTTGATGGCCAACGAGGTCCCACAATCTGCCATCAGGACCGGGGCTGGTGAGTTTTGTTTCAGGGGAAAGGCCCATTGTTTATGTTTAGGGACCTGTACCCCTGGAGTGGCGGCTGGCTCCTGAAAAATGGCGTCATGGGATGCCTCCCAGACCCAAGCTGGCACAGTGCCGCTTCGGGCTGGTTTGATGTAATGGCAGTCCCACAATCTGCCATCAAGGACCGGGGCCGGTGACTTTTTGTTTCAGGAAAGGCCGTTGTTTTGTTTGGGGGCCTGTGTGGCGGGTGGCGGCTGGCTCACGAAAATCCCGTGTCACGTGGGATGCCTCCCCAGACCTGGCTGGCACAGGGCCAACTCGGGCTGGTATGATGGGTACCAGCAGTCCCCAATCTGCCATCAGGACCGGGGCTGGTGACTTTTGTTTCAGAGGGAAAGGCCGTTGTTTGTGTTTGGGGGCCTGGCCCGGTAACCCGGCTGGCTCCTGAAAATGATCGCGGGATGCCTCCCAGAGCTGGCACCAGTGCCAACTCGGGCTGTTTTGATAGTGCTAGCGGAGTCCCACAATCTGCCATCAGGACCCGGGGCTGGTGAGTTTTTGTTTCAGGGGAAAGGCCCGTTGTTTACATGTTTGGGGGCCATATAGGCCGGTGGCACCCGGCTGGCTCCCTGAAAATGGCCTCACTTAAGGATGCCTCCACAGACCCAAGCTGGCCCCAGGCGCGGCTGGGGCTGGTTTGATAGTACCTGTAGGTCCCACAATCTGCCATCAAGGACCGGGGCTGGTGAGTTTTCTTTCACAGGAAAAGGCCCTTTGTTTTATATTTGGGGGCCACAGGCCCGGGAGTGCTTGGCTGAAACCCTGAAAATGGCGATCGGGGATGCCTCCCAGACCCAAAGCTGGCACCAATGCCCAGTTGGGCTGGTTTGATGATACCAACAGGTCCCACAATCTGCCATCAAGGACCGGGGCTGGTGAATTTTTGTTTCAGGGAAAGGCCTGTTGTTTTATTTTTGGGGGACATAGGCCGGAGGTGGCGGCTGGCTCTTGAAAATAGGCGATCACGGGGGATGCCTCCCGATTCAATGGCACCAGGTGCGATTCAGGCTGGTTTGATAAGGTGCCAATGAGTCCCACAATCTGCCATCAAGGACCAGGGGCTGGTGACTTTTTGTTTCAGGGAAAGGCCCGTTGTTACATGTTTTGGGGGCCTGGCCGAGGGTGGTGACTGGCTCCTGAAAATGGCGATACAGGATGCCTCCCCAGACCCAAGCTGGCTCCAGTGCCAACTCGGGCTGCTTTTGATAGTGCCAACAGAGTCCCACAATCTGCCATCAGGACCGGGGCTGGTGAGGTTTTGTTTCAGAGGGAAAGGCCGTTGTTTTATGTTTGGGGGCCATAGGCCCGGGGTGACGGCTGGCTCTTGAAAATCGGCCCGTCACGCGGGATGCCTCCCAGACCAAAGCTGGCCGGGGGTGCCAACTCGGGCTGGTTTGATAGTGCCAACAGGTCCCACAATCTGCCATCAGGACCCAGGGCTGGTAGTTTTTGTTTCAGAGGGGAAAGGCCCGTTGTTTATGTTTGGGGGCCATAGGCCGAGGTGGCCGCTGGCTCCTGCAAATCCGGCGATCGCGGGATGCCTCCCCAGGGCCCAAGCTGGCACCGAGGGCCAACTCGGGCTGATTTGATGAATTCCAACGGAGTCAATCTGCCATCAAGGACCGGGGCTGGTGTCTTTTTGTTTCAGAGGGAAAGGCCGTTGGCATTTGTGTTTGGGGGCCTGGCCCAGTGTGACTGGCTCCTGAAAATCCGTGTCTGTGGGATCTCCCAGACCCAAGCGCTGGGGCCAACTCAGGCTGTGGTTTGATAATGCCAACAGGTCCCCAATCTGCCATCGGGGACCGGGGCTGGTGAGTTTTGTTTCAGAGGAAAGGCCCGTTGTGTATGTTTGGGGGCCTAAGGCCGGGTGACGGCTGGCTCCTGAAAATCGGCGATCACATGGGATGCCCTCCCAGACAAGCTGGCACCAGGGCCAACTCGGGCTGGGTTTTGATGTGCCAACGGGGTCCCACAATCTGCCATCAAAGGACCGGGGCTGGTGTTTTTTTTCTTTCAGAGGGGAAGGAGGCCGTTGTTTTATGTTTGGGGGCCTGTGGCCGGGTGGCTGACTGGCTCCTGAAATCGGCGTCGCGGATGCCTCCCCAGACCCCAAAACTGGCACAGGCCAACTCGGGCTGGTTTGATAGATGCCAACAGGTCCCACAATCTGCCATCAGGACCGGGGCTGGTGAGTTTTTGTTTCAGAGGGAAAAGGCCCGTTGTTGTTGTTTATGTTTGGGTCCATAGGCGGGGGTGGCTTGACTGGCTCCTGAAAATCCGGCGATAGGGGATGCCTCCCAGACCCAAGCTGGCACCCATGCCAGCTCGAGGCTGTTTTGATAGTGCCAGCAGGTCCCACAATCTGCCGCCAAATCTGAATCTGGTTTTTTGTTTCAGAGGGAAAGGCCTGTTGTTTATGTTTTGGGGACCTGTGGAGTGGCGGCTGGCTCTTGAAAATCGTACGATCACGCGGGATGCCTCCCAGACCCAAGCTGGCACCAGTGCCATCTCGAGGCTGGTTTTGATAGTGCCAGCCTTGAGTCCCCTCTGCCATCAGGGACCCGGGGCTGGTGACTTTTTTGTTTCAGAGGGAAAGGCCCGTTGTTTTGTTTGGGGGCCTGTACCCGAATTGGCGGCTACTAGCTCCTGAAAATCCAGCGTCCGCGGGATGCCTCCCAGACCCAAAGCTGGGGCACCAGTGCCAATCTGCCATGGGCTGGTGACTTTTTGATACCTGTGCCAGTAGCCGGCTGGCTCCCACAGGATGCCTGCCATCAGGACCGGGCTGGTTTGAGTTTTGTTTCAGACCGGGGCTGGTGACTTTTTGTTTCAAGGCCCGTTGTTTGTGTTTGGGGCCATAGGCGGGTGGCGGCTGGCTCTTGAAAATCCCAGCGATCACGGGATGCCTCCCAGACCCAAGCTGGCGCCAATTGCCAACTCGGGCTGGTTTGATATTAGTAGGTCCAATCTGCCATCAGGACGGGGCTGGTATTTTTGTTTCAGAGGGGAAAGGCCCGTTGTTTATGTTTGGGGGCCATAGGCCGTGTGGCCGGCTGGCTCCTGAAAATCCATACGATCGCATGGATGCCTCCGGAGCCCAAGCTGGCCCAGTTTGCCGTTTCGGGCTGGTTTGATGGTGCCAGCGAGTCCCACAATCTGCCATCAGGACCCGGGGCTGGTGAGTTTTGTTTCAGAGGAAAGGCCGTTGTTTATGTGTTTGGGGCCATAGGCCGAGGAGTGGCGGCTGGCTCCTGAAAATGGGGATGCGCAGGAAAGGATGCCTCCAAGACCCAAGGCGGGGGGCTGGTGACTTTTGTTTCGGGCTGTTTATGTTTTGGGGGCCAGCGAGGTCCCACGAAAATCTGCCATCGGGATGCCAGGGGCTGGGTGCCCAGTCGGGCTTTTTGCTTTCAATGGATCCCTGATACCATCAAGGACTGGGGCTGGTGCCGTTGTTTTCTGTTTGGGGACCTGTGCCCCAGAGTGGCCGGCTGGCTCTGAAAATCGGCGTCACGCGGGATGCCTCCCAGACCCAAGCTGGCACCAGTGCCCTTTCGGGCTGAAGTTTTATGAATGCCAGCGAGTCCCCAATCTGCCATCAGGACCGGGGGCTGAGTAGTTTTGTTTCAGGGGAAAGGCCTGTTGTTTTTATTTAGGGGCGGGCCTGGAGTGGCGACTGGCTCCTGAAATCGGCGATCATGGACCTCGGAACCCTATAGCTGGAACCAGTGCCCTTTCGGGCTGGTTTTGATAGTTGGCAGTCCCCACAATCTGCCATCAGGACCGGGGCTGGTGAGTTTGTTTCGGGGGAAAGCCCCGTTATTTATGTTTGGGGGCCATAGGACTGGTGGCTGGCTCTTGAAAATCGGCGTCGCCCATGGGATGCCTCCCCAGACCCAAGACTGGCACAGTGCCAACTTCGGGCTGGGTTGATGGTGCAAAGCAGGAGTCCCACAATCTGCCATCAAGGACCGGGGCTGGTGACTTTTTGTTTCAGCGGGAAAGGCCTGTTGTTTATGTTTGGGGCCATAGGCGGCTGGGAAATGGGGCCAGACGGCTGCGTGGCTCCTTTGAAAATCAATCTGCCATCACGGTAGGCCCGGGATGCCTCCCAGACCCAAGCTGGCACCAGTGCCAGCTTCGGGCTGGTTTGATAGTGCCAGCGAGGTCCCACAATCTGCCATCAAGGACCGGGGCTGGTGACTTTTGTTTCAGAGGAAAGGCCCGTTGTTTATGTTTGGGGGCCATAGGCCGGGTGGCGGCTGGCTCCTGAAAATCAGCGATCGCGGGATGCCTCCCAGACCCAAGCTGGCACCAGTGCCAACTCGGGCTGGTTTGATAGTGCCAGCGAGTCCCACAATCTGCCATCAAGGACCGGGGCTGGTGACTTTTGTTTCAGAGGGAAAGGCCCCGTTGTTTATGTTTGGGGGCCATAGGCGGGGTGGCGGCTGGCTCCTGAAAATCCGGCGATCACGCGGGATGCCTCCCAGACCCAAGCTGGCACCAGTGCCAACTTCGGGCTGGTTTGATAGTGCCAACGAGTCCCACAATCTGCCATCAAGGACCGGGGCTGGTGAGTTTTGTTTCAGAGGGAAAGGCCCGTTGTTTATGTTTGGGGGCCATAGGCCGGGTGGCGGCTGGCTCTGAAAATCCGGCGATCGCATGGGATGCCTCCCAGACCCAAGCTGGCACCAGTGCCAGCTTCGGGCTGGTTTGATAGTGCCAGCGAGTCCCACAATCTGCCATCAAGGACCGGGGCTGGTGAGTTTTTGTTTCAGAGGGAAAGGCCCGTTGTTTATGTTTGGGGGCCATAGGCCGGGTGGCGGCTGGCTCCTGAAAATCCAGCGATCGCGCGGGATGCCTCCCAGACCCAAGCTGGCACCAGTGCCAACTCGGGCTGGTTTGATAGTGCCAGCGAGGTCCCACAATCTGCCATCAAGGACCGGGGCTGGTGACTTTTTGTTTCAGAGGAAAGGCCCGTTGTTTATGTTTGGGGGCCTGTAGGCCGCGGTGGCGGCTGGCTCCTGAAAATCGGCGATCGCGGGATGCCTCCCAGACCCAAGCTGGCACCAGTGCCAACTCGGGCTGGTTTGATAGTGCCAGCAGAGTCCCACAATCTGCCATCAAGGACCGGGGCTGGTGAGGTTTTGTTTCAGAGGGAAAGGCCCGTTGTTTATGTTTGGGGGCCATAGGCCGGGTGGCGGCTGGCTCCTGAAAATCCAGCGATACGCAGGATGCCTCCCAGACCCAAGCTGGCACCAGTGCCAACTTCGGGCTGGTTTGATAGTGCCAGCGAGGTCCCACAATCTGCCATCAAGGACCGGGGCTGGTGAGTTTTTGTTTCAGAGGGAAAGGCCCGTTGTTTATGTTTGGGGGCCATAGGCCGGGTGGCGGCTGGCTCCTGAAAATCAGCGTCACGCGGGATGCCTCCCAGACCCAAGCTGGCACCAGTGCCAGCTTCGGGCTGGTTTGATAGTGCCAGCGAGGTCCCACAATCTGCCATCAAGGACCGGGGCTGGTGAGTTTTGTTTCAGAGGGAAAGGCCCGTTGTTTATGTTTGGGGGCCATAGGCCGGAGTGGCGGCTGGCTCCTGAAAATCCAGCGATCGCAGGATGCCTCCCAGACCCAAGCTGGCACCAGTGCCAACTTCGGGCTGGTTTGATAGTGCCAGCGGAGTCCCACAATCTGCCATCAGGACCGGGGCTGGTGAGTTTTTGTTTCAGGGAAAGGCCCGTTGTTTATGTTTGGGGGCCATAGGCCCGGGGTGGCGGCTGGCTCCTGAAAAATCAGCGATCACGCGGGATGCCTCCCAGACCCAAGCTGGCACCAGTGCCAACTTCGGGCTGGTTTGATAGTGCCAACGGAGTCCCACAATCTGCCATCAAGGACCGGGGCTGGTGACTTTTGTTTCAGAGGAAAGGCCCGTTGTTTATGTTTGGGGGCCTGTGCCCGGGTGGCGGCTGGCTCCTGAAAATCAGCGATCGCAGGATGCCTCCCAGACCCAAGCTGGCACCAGTGCCAACTTCGGGCTGGTTTGATAGTGCCAGCGAGGGTCCCACAATCTGCCATCAAGACCGGGGCTGGTGAGTTTTGTTTCAGAGGGAAAGGCCCGTTGTTTATGTTTGGGGGCCATAGGCCCGGGTGGCGGCTGGCTCCTGAAAATCCAGCGATCACATGGGATGCCTCCCAGACCCAAGCTGGCACCAGTGCCAACTCGGGCTGGTTTGATAGTGCCAACAGGTCCCACAATCTGCCATCAAGGACCGGGGCTGGTGAGTTTTTGTTTCAGAGGGAAAGGCCCGTTGTTTATGTTTGGGGGCCATAGGCCCGGAGTGGCGGCTGGCTCCTGAAAATCAGCGACGCGGGATGCCTCCCAGACCCAAGCTGGCACCAGTGCCAACTTCGGGCTGGTTTGATAGTGCCAGCAGAGTCCCACAATCTGCCATCAAGGACCGGGGCTGGTGAGTTTTTTGTTTCAGAGGGAAAGGCCCGTTGTTTATGTTTGGGGGCCATAGGCCCGGGTGGCGGCTGGCTCCTGAAAATCAGCGATCGCCGGGATGCCTCCCAGACCCAAGCTGGCACCAGTGCCAGCTTCGGGCTGGTTTGATAGTGCCAGCGGAGTCCCACAATCTGCCATCAAGGACCGGGGCTGGTGACTTTTTTGTTTCAGAGGGAAAGGCCGTTGTTTATGTTTGGGGGCCATAGGCGGGTGGCGGCTGGCTCCTGAAAATCGCGATACGCGGGATGCCTCCCAGACCCAAGCTGGCACCAGTGCCAGCTTCGGGCTGGTTTGATAGTGCCAGCGGAGTCCCACAATCTGCCATCAAGGACCGGGGCTGGTGACTTTTGTTTCAGGGAAAGGCCCGTTGTTTATGTTTGGGGGCCATAGGCCGGGGTGGCGGCTGGCTCCTGAAAATCCGCGATACGCGGGATGCCTCCCAGACCCAAGCTGGCACCAGTGCCAACTTCGGGCTGGTTTGATAGTGCCAGCGGAGTCCCACAATCTGCCATCAGGACCGGGGCTGGTGACTTTTGTTTCAGAGGGAAAGGCCGTTGTTTATGTTTGGGGGCCATAGGCCGGTGGCCCGGCTGGCTCCTGAAAATCGGCGTCACGCGGGATGCCTCCCAGACCCAAGCTGGCACCAGTGCCCACTTCGGGCTGGTTTGATAGTGCCAGGAGTCCCACAATCTGCCATCAAGGACGGGGCTGGTGAGTTTTTGTTTCAGAGGGAAAGGCCCGTTGTTTATGTTTGGGGGCCATGTGCCGGGGTGGCGGCTGGCTCCTGAAAATCCAGCGTCACGCGGGATGCCTCCCAGACCCAAGCTGGCACCAGTGCCAACTTCGGGCTGGTTTGATAGTGCCAGCGGAGTCCCACAATCTGCCATCAAGGACCGGGGCTGGTGAGTTTTGTTTCAGAGGGAAAGGCCCGTTGTTTTATGTTTGGGGGCCATAGGCCGGAGTGGCGGCTGGCTCCTGAAAATCGGCGATCGCGCAGGATGCCTCCCAGACCCAAGCTGGCACCAGTGCCAACTTCGGGCTGGTTTGATAGTGCCAGCGAGGTCCCACAATCTGCCATCAGGACCGGGGCTGGTGACTTTTGTTTCAGGGGAAAGGCCCGTTGTTTATGTTTGGGGGCCATAGCCCGGGTGGCGGCTGGCTCCTGAAAATCAGCGATCGCGCGGGATGCCTCCCAGACCCAAGCTGGCACCAGTGCCAACTTCGGGCTGGTTTGATAGTGCCAGCGAGTCCCACAATCTGCCATCAAGGACGGGGCTGGTGAGTTTTGTTTCAGAGGGAAAGGCCGTTGTTTTATGTTTGGGGGCCATAGGCCGGAGGTGGCGGCTGGCTCCTGAAAATCCGCGTCGCGGGATGCCTCCCAGACCCAAGCTGGCACCAGTGCCAGCTTCGGGCTGGCAAGGACGGGGCTGGTGACTTTTGTTTCAGAGGGAAAGGCCCGTTGTTTATGTTTGGGGGCCATAGGCCCAGGTAACCCGGCTGGCTCCTGAAAATGGCGTCGCGGGATGCCTCCCAGACCCAAGCTGGCACCAGTGCCAACTTCGGGCTGGTTTGATAGTGCCAAGGGAGTCCCACAATCTGCCATCAAGGACCGGGGCTGGTGACTTTTTTGTTTCAGAGGGAAAGGCCCGTTGTTTATGTTTTGGGGGCCTGTGCCCGGTGGCGGCTGGCTCCTGAAAATCAGCGATCGCACGCCGGGGGATGCCTCCCCAGACCCAAGCTGGCACCAGTGCCCTTCGGGCTGGTTTGATACTTCCATGGAGTCCACAATCTGCCA
>NW_022148205.1:0-35732 GCF_901933205.1 Camarhynchus parvulus
GCCATAGGGCCAGAGTGGCGGCTGGCTCCTGAAACTCAGCGATCGCAGGATGCCTCCCAGACCCAAGCTGGCACCAGTGCCAACTCGGGCTGGTTTGATAGTGGTAACGGGTCCCACAATCTGCCATCACGGACCGGGGCTGGTGAGTTTTGTTTCAGAGGGAAAGGCCCATTTGTTTATGTTTTGGGGCCTGTGCCCCGGAGTATCCGGCTGGCTCCTGAAAATCCAGCGATCACGCGGGATGCCTCCCAGACCCAAGCTGGCACCAGTGCCAACTCGGGCTGGTTTGATAGTGCCAACGGAGTCCCACAATCTGCCATCAAGGACCGGGGCTGGTGAGTTTTGTTTCAGAGGGAAAGGCCCGTTGTTTATGTTTGGGGCCATAGGCCCGAGTGGGCGGCTGGCTCCTGAAAATCCAGCGATCGCAGGATGCCTCCCAGACCCAAGCTGGCACCAGTGCCAACTTCGGGCTGGTTTGATAGTGCCAGCGGGTCCCACAATCTGCCATCAAGGACCGGGGCTGGTGAGTTTTGTTTCAGAGGGAAAGGCCCGTTGTTTATGTTTGGGGGCCCTGGCCGGGTGGCTGGCTGGCTCCTGAAAATCCGCGATCGCGCAGGATGCCTCCCAGACCCAAGCTGGCACCAGTGCCAACTCGGGCTGGTTTGATAGTGCCAACGGAGTCCCACAATCTGCCATCAAGGACCGGGGCTGGTGAGTTTTGTTTCAGAGGGAAAGGCCCGTTGTTTATGTTTGGGGGCCATAGGCCGGAGTGGCGGCTGGCTCCTGAAAATCCCGCGATACGCAGGATGCCTCCCAGACCCAAGCTGGCACCAGTGCCAACTCGGGCTGGTTTGATAGTGCCAGCGGAGTCCCACAATCTGCCATCAAGGACCGGGGCTGGTGAGTTTTTGTTTCAGAGGGAAAGGCCCGTTGTTTATGTTTGGGGGCCATAGGCCCGGGTGGCTGGCTGGCTCCTGAAAATCCAGCGATCACGCGGGATGCCTCCCAGACCCAAGCTGGCACCAGTGCCAACTCGGGCTGGTTTGATAGTGCCAACGGAGTCCCACAATCTGCCATCAGGACCGGGGCTGGTGAGTTTTTTGTTTCAGAGGGAAAGGCCCGTTGTTTATGTTTGGGGGCCATAGGGCCGGAGTGGCCGGCTGGCTCCTGAAAATCAGCGATACGCAGGATGCCTCCCAGACCCAAGCTGGCACCAGTGCCAACTCGGGCTGGTTTGATAGTGCCAACGGAGTCCCACAATCTGCCATCACGGACCGGGGCTGGTGAGTTTTGTTTCAGAGGGAAAGGCCCGTTGTTTATGTTTGGGGGCCTGTGCCCCGGAGTATCCGGCTGGCTCCTGAAAATCCAGCGATACGCAGGATGCCTCCCAGACCCAAGCTGGCACCAGTGCCAACTCGGGCTGGTTTGATAGTGCCAACGGAGTCCCACAATCGGCCCGTTGTTTATGTTTGGGGCCATAGGCCCGGACTGGCTGGCTGGCTCCTGAAAATCAGCGATCGCGCGGGATGCCTCCCAGACCCAAGCTGGCACCAGTGCCAACTCGGGCTGGTTTGATAGTGCCAACGGAGTCCCACAATCTGCCATCAAGGACCGGGGCTGGTGAGTTTTTTTGTTTCAGAGGGAAAGGCCCGTTGTTTATGTTTGGGGGCCTGTGCCCCGGACTGGCTGGCTGGCTCCTGAAAATCCAGCGATACGCAGGATGCCTCCCAGACCCAAGCTGGCACCAGTGCCAACTCGGGCTGGTTTGATAGTGCCAACGGAGTCCCACAATCTGCCATCAAGGACCGGGGCTGGTGAGTTTTGTTTCAGAGGGAAAGGCCCGTTGTTTATGTTTGGGGCCATAGGCCGGGTGGCGGCTGGCTCCTGAAAATCCGCGATCACGCGGGATGCCTCCCAGACCCAAGCTGGCACCAGTGCCAACTCGGGCTGGTTTGATAGTGCCAACGGAGTCCCACAATCTGCCATCAAGGACCGGGGCTGGTGAGTTTTGTTTCAGAGGGAAAGGCCCGTTGTTTATGTTTGGGGGCCATAGGCCGGGGTGGGCGGCTGGCTCCTGAAAATCCAGCGATCACGCAGGATGCCTCCCAGACCCAAGCTGGCACCAGTGCCAACTCGGGCTGGTTTGATAGTGCCAACGGAGTCCCACAATCTGCCATCAAGGACCGGGGCTGGTGTTTTTGTTTCAGAGGGAAAGGCCCGTTGTTTATGTTTGGGGGCCATAGGCCGGGTGGCGGCTGGCTCCTGAAAATCCAGCGATCGCGGGATGCCTCCCAGACCCAAGCTGGCACCAGTGCCAACTCGGGCTGGTTTGATAGTGCCAGCGGAGTCCCACAGTCTGCCACCAAGTACCGGGGCTGGTGAGTTTTGTTTCAGCGGGAAAGGCCCGTTGTTTATGTTTGGAGGCCATAGGGCCAGAGTGGCGGCTGGCTCCTGAAACTCCGCGATACGCAGGATGCCTCCCAGACCCAAGCTGGCACCAGTGCCAACTCGGGCTGGTTTGATAGTGCCAACGGAGTCCCACAATCTGCCATCACGGACCGGGGCTGGTGAGTTTTGTTTCAGAGGGAAAGGCCCGTTGTTTATGTTTCGGGGCCTGTGCCCGGAGTATCCGGCTGGCTCCTGAAAATCCAGCGTCACGCAGGATGCCTCCCAGACCCAAGCTGGCACCAGTGCCAACTCGGGCTGGTTTGATAGTGCCAACGGAGTCCCACAATCTGCCATCAAGGACCGGGGCTGGTGAGTTTTGTTTCAGAGGGAAAGGCCCGTTGTTTATGTTTGGGGGCCTGTGCCCCGGACTGGCTGGCTGGCTCCTGAAAATCCAGCGATCGCGGGATGCCTCCCAGACCCAAGCTGGCACCAGTGCCAACTCGGGCTGGTTTGATAGTGCCAACGGAGTCCCACAATCTGCCATCAAGGACCGGGGCTGGTGAGTTTTGTTTCAGAGGGAAAGGCCCGTTGTTTATGTTTGGGGGCCATAGGGCCGGAGTGGCCGGCTGGCTCCTGAAAATCCAGCGATCACGCAGGATGCCTCCCAGACCCAAGCTGGCACCAGTGCCAACTCGGGCTGGTTTGATAGTGCCAACGGAGTCCCACAATCTGCCACCAAGGACCGGGGCTGGTGAGTTTTGTTTCAGAGGGAAAGGCCCGTTGTTTATGTTTGGGGGCCATAGGGCCCGGAGTGGGCGGCTGGCTCCTGAAAATCCGCGATACGCAGGATGCCTCCCAGACCCAAGCTGGCACCAGTGCCAACTCGGGCTGGTTTGATAGTGCCAACGGAGTCCCACAATCTGCCATCAAGGACCGGGGCTGGTGAGTTTTGTTTCAGAGGGAAAGGCCGTTGTTTATGTTTGGGGCCCTGTGCCCGGAGTGGCCGGCTGGCTCCTGAAAATCCAGCGATCACGCAGGATGCCTCCCAGACCCAAGCTGGCACCAGTGCCAACTCGGGCTGGTTTGATAGTGCCAACGGAGTCCCACAATCTGCCATCAAGGACCGGGGCTGGTGAGTTTTGTTTCAGAGGGAAAGGCCCGTTGTTTATGTTTGGGGGCCATAGGCCCGGAGTGGCGGCTGGCTCCTGAAAATCCGCGTAACGCAGGATGCCTCCCAGACCCAAGCTGGCACCAGTGCCAACTCGGGCTGGTTTGATAGTGCCAACGGAGTCCCACAATCTGCCATCAAGGACCGGGGCTGGTGAGTTTTGTTTTCAGAGGAAAGGCCCGTTGTTTATGTTTGGGGCCCTGTGCCCCGGACTGGCTGGCTGGCTCCTGAAAATCCCGCGATCACGCAGGATGCCTCCCAGACCCAAGCTGGCACCAGTGCCAACTCGGGCTGGTTTGATAGTGCTAATGGCGTCCCACAATCTGCCACCAAAGCCCGGGGCTGGTGAGTTTTGTTTCAGAGGGAAAGGCCCGTTGTTTATGTTTGGGGGCCATAGGCCCGGAGTGGCTGGCTGGCTCCTGAAAATCCGCGATACGCAGGATGCCTCCCAGACCCAAGCTGGCACCAGTGCCAACTCGGGCTGGTTTGATAGTGCCAACGGAGTCCCACAATCTGCCATCAAGGACCGGGGCTGGTGAGTTTTGTTTCAGAGGGAAAGGCCCGTTGTTTATGTTTGGGGGCCATAGGCCGGAGTGGCCGGCTGGCTCCTGAAAATCAGCGTCACGCAGGATGCCTCCCAGACCCAAGCTGGCACCAGTGCCAACTCGGGTGGTTTGATAGTGCCACCGGAGTCCCACAATCTGCCATCAAGGACCGGGGCTGGTGAGTTTTGTTTCAGAGGGAAAGGCCCGTTGTTTATGTTTGGGGGCCATAGGCCCGGAGTGGCCGGCTGGCTCCTGAAAATCCGCGATACGCAGGATGCCTCCCAGACCCAAGCTGGCACCAGTGCCAACTCGGGCTGGTTTGATAGTGCCAACGGAGTCCCACAATCTGCCATCAGGACCGGGGCTGGTGAGTTTTGTTTCAGAGGGAAAGGCCCGTTGTTTATGTTTGGGGGCCTGTAGGCCCGGAGTGGCCGGCTGGCTCCTGAAAATCCAGCGATACGCGGGATGCCTCCCAGACCCAAGCTGGCACCAGTGCCAACTCGGGCTGGTTTGATAGTGCCAACGGAGTCCCACAATCTGCCATCAAGGACCGGGGCTGGTGAGTTTTGTTTCAGAGGGAAAGGCCCGTTGTTTATGTTTGGGGGCCATAGGCCCGGGTGGCGGCTGGCTCCTGAAAATCCAGCGATACGCGGGATGCCTCCCAGACCCAAGCTGGCACCAGTGCCAACTCGGGCTGGTTTGATAGTGCCAACGGAGTCCCACAATCTGCCATCAAGGACCGGGGCTGGTGAGTTTTGTTTCAGAGGGAAAGGCCCGTTGTTTATGTTTGGGGGCCATAGGCCCGGACTGGCTGGCTGGCTCCTGAAAATCCGCGATACGCAGGATGCCTCCCAGACCCAAGCTGGCACCAGTGCCAACTCGGGCTGGTTTGATAGTGCCAACGGAGTCCCACAATCTGCCATCAAGGACCGGGGCTGGTGAGTTTTGTTTCAGAGGGAAAGGCCCGTTGTTTATGTTTGGGGGCCTGTGGCCCGGACTGGCTGGCTGGCTCCTGAAAATCCGCGATACGCAGGATGCCTCCCAGACCCAAGCTGGCACCAGTGCCAACTCGGGCTGGTTTGATAGTGCCAACGGAGTCCCACAATCTGCCATCAAGGACCGGGGCTGGTGAGTTTTGTTTCAGAGGGAAAGGCCCGTTGTTTATGTTTGGGGGCCATAGTGCGGGGGGCTGGCTGGCTCCTGAAAATCCGCGATCACGCAGGATGCCTCCCAGACCCAAGCTGGCACCAGTGCCAACTCGGGCTGGTTTGATAGTGCCAACGGAGTCCCACAATCTGCCATCAGGACCGGGGCTGGTGAGTTTTTTGTTTCAGAGGGAAAGGCCCGTTGTTTATGTTTGGGGGCCATAGGCCGGGGTGGCGGCTGGCTCCTGAAAATCCGCGATACGCAGGATGCCTCCCAGACCCAAGCTGGCACCAGTGCCAACTCGGGCTGGTTTGATAGTGCCAACGGAGTCCCACAATCTGCCATCAGGACCGGGGCTGGTGAGTTTTTGTTTCAGAGGGAAAGGCCCGTTGTTTATATTTTGGGGCCATAGGCCCGGAGTGGCGGCTGGCTCCTGAAAATCAGCGATCGCAGGATGCCTCCCAGACCCAAGCTGGCACCAGTGCCAACTCGGGCTGGTTTGATAGTGCCAACGGAGTCCCACAGTCTGCCACCAAGGACCGGGGCTGGTGAGTTTTGTTTCAGAGGGAAAGGCCCGTTGTTTATGTTTGGGGGCCATAGGGCCAGAGTGGCGGCTGGCTCCTGAAACTCCGCGATCACGCGGGATGCCTCCCAGACCCAAGCTGGCACCAGTGCCAACTCGGGCTGGTTTGATAGTGCCAACGGAGTCCCACAATCTGCCATCAAGGACCGGGGCTGGTGAGTTTTGTTTCAGAGGGAAAGGCCCGTTGTTTATGTTTGGGGGCCATAGGCCGGAGTGGCGGCTGGCTCCTGAAAATCCAGCGATACGCGGGATGCCTCCCAGACCCAAGCTGGCACCAGTGCCAACTCGGGCTGGTTTGATAGTGCCAACGGAGTCCCACAGTCTGCCACCAAGTACCGGGGCTGGTGAGTTTTGTTTCAGCGGGGAAAGGCCCGTTGTTTATGTTTGGGGGCCATAGGGCCAGAGTGGCGGCTGGCTCCTGAAACTCCAGCGATCGCGGGATGCCTCCCAGACCCAAGCTGGCACCAGTGCCAACTCGGGCTGGTTTGATAGTGGTAACGGAGTCCCACAATCTGCCATCACGGACCGGGGCTGGTGAGTTTTGTTTCAGAGGGAAAGGCCCATTGTTTATGTTTTGGGGCCTGTGCCCCGGAGTATCCGGCTGGCTCCTGAAAATCCGCGATACGCAGGATGCCTCCCAGACCCAAGCTGGCACCAGTGCCAACTCGGGCTGGTTTGATAGTGCCAACGGAGTCCCACAATCTGCCATCAGGACCGGGGCTGGTGAGTTTTGTTTCAGAGGGAAAGGCCCGTTGTTTATGTTTGGGGGCCATAGGGCGGGGTGGCGGCTGGCTCCTGAAAATCCAGCGATACGCGGGATGCCTCCCAGACCCAAGCTGGCACCAGTGCCAACTCGGGCTGGTTTGATAGTGCCAACGGAGTCCCACAATCTGCCATCAAGGACCGGGGCTGGTGAGTTTTGTTTCAGAGGGAAAGGCCCGTTGTTTATGTTTGGGGGCCATAGGCCCGGACTGGCTGGATGGCTCCTGAAAATCCAGCGATACGCATGGGATGCCTCCCAGACCCAAGCTGGCACCAGTGCCAACTCGGGCTGGTTTGATAGTGCCAACGGAGTCCCACAATCTGCCATCAAGGACCGGGGCTGGTGAGTTTTTTGTTTCAGAGGGAAAGGCCCGTTGTTTATGTTTGGGGGCCTGTGCCCCGGACTGGCTGGCTGGCTCCTGAAAATCCAGCGATCACGCAGGATGCCTCCCAGACCCAAGCTGGCACCAGTGCCAACTCGGGCTGGTTTGATAGTGCTAATGGCGTCCCACAATCTGCCACCAAAGCCTGGGGCTGGTGAGTTTTGTTTCAGAGGGAAAGGCCCGTTGTTTATGTTTGGGGGCCATAGGCCGGAGTGGCGGCTGGCTCCTGAAAATCCGCGATACGCAGGATGCCTCCCAGACCCAAGCTGGCACCAGTGCCAACTCGGGCTGGTTTGATAGTGCCAACGGAGTCCCACAATCTGCCATCAAGGACCGGGGCTGGTGAGTTTTGTTTCAGAGGGAAAGGCCCGTTGTTTATGTTTTGGGGCCATAGGCCCGGAGTGCCGGCTGGCTCCTGAAAATCCAGCGATCACGCAGGATGCCTCCCAGACCCAAGCTGGCACCAGTGCCAACTCGGGCTGGTTTGATAGTGCCAACGGAGTCCCACAATCTGCCATCAAGGACCGGGGCTGGTGAGTTTTGTTTCAGAGGGAAAGGCCCGTTGTTTATGTTTGGGGGCCATAGGCCCGGACTGGCTGGCTGGCTCCTGAAAATCCAGCGATCGCAGGATGCCTCCCAGACCCAAGCTGGCACCAGTGCCAACTCGGGCTGGTTTGATAGTGCCAACGGAGTCCCACAATCTGCCATCAAGGACCGGGGCTGGTGACTTTTTATTCAGAGGGAAAGGCCCGTTGTTTATGTTTGGGGGCCTGTGCCCCGGACTGGCTGGCTGGCTCCTGAAAATCAGCGATCACGCGCAGGATGCCTCCCAGACCCAAGCTGGCACCAGTGCCAACTCGGGCTGGTTTGATAGTGCCAACGGAGTCCCACAATCTGCCATCAAGGACCGGGGCTGGTGAGTTTTGTTTCAGAGGGAAAGGCCCGTTGTTTATGTTTGGGGGCCATAGGCCCGAGTGGCGGCTGGCTCCTGAAAATCAGCGATCACGCGGGATGCCTCCCAGACCCAAGCTGGCACCAGTGCCAACTCGGGCTGGTTTGATAGTGCCAACGGAGTCCCACAATCTGCCATCAAGGACCGGGGCTGGTGAGTTTTGTTTCAGAGGGAAAGGCCCGTTGTTTATGTTTGGGGGCCTAGGCCCCGGAGTGGCCGGCTGGCTCCTGAAAATCCAGCGATACGCAGGATGCCTCCCAGACCCAAGCTGGCACCAGTGCCAACTCGGGCTGGTTTGATAGTGCCAACGGAGTCCCACAATCTGCCATCAGGACCGGGGCTGGTGAGTTTTGTTTCAGAGGGAAAGGCCCGTTGTTTATGTTTGGGGGCCCTAGGCCCGGACTGGGCGGCTGGCTCCTGAAAATCCAGCGATCGCATGGGATGCCTCCCAGACCCAAGCTGGCACCAGTGCCAACTTCGGGCTGGTTTGATAGTGCCAACGGAGTCCCACAATCTGCCATCAAGGACCGGGGCTGGTGAGTTTTTGTTTCAGAGGGAAAGGCCCGTTGTTTATGTTTGGGGGCCATAGGGCCGGGGTGGCGGCTGGCTCCTGAAAATCCGCGATCGCAGGATGCCTCCCAGACCCAAGCTGGCACCAGTGCCAACTCGGGCTGGTTTGATAGTGCCAACGGAGTCCCACAATCTGCCATCAAGGACCGGGGCTGGTGAGTTTTGTTTCAGAGGGAAAGGCCCGTTGTTTATGTTTGGGGGCCATAGGCCGGACTGGCGGCTGGCTCCTGAAAATCCAGCGATCGCGGGATGCCTCCCAGACCCAAGCTGGCACCAGTGCCAACTCGGGCTGGTTTGATAGTGCCAACGGAGTCCCACAATCTGCCATCAAGGACCGGGGCTGGTGAGTTTTGTTTCAGAGGGAAAGGCCCGTTGTTTATGTTTGGGGGCCTGTGCCCCGGACTGGCTGGCTGGCTCCTGAAAATCCAGCGATCGCGGGATGCCTCCCAGACCCAAGCTGGCACCAGTGCCAACTTCGGGCTGGTTTGATAGTGCCAACGGCGTCCCACAATCTGCCATCAAGGCCCGGGGCTGGTGAGTTTTGTTTCAGAGGGAAAGGCCCGTTGTTTATGTTTGGGGGCCTGTAGGCCGGGTGGCGGCTGGCTCCTGAAAATCCGCGATCGCGGGATGCCTCCCAGACCCAAGCTGGCACCAGTGCCAACTCGGGCTGGTTTGATAGTGCCAACGGAGTCCCACAATCTGCCATCAAGGACCGGGGCTGGTGAGTTTTTTGTCAGAGGGAAAGGCCCGTTGTTTATGTTTGGGGGCCATAGGCCGGGTGGCGGCTGGCTCCTGAAAATCCAGCGATCGCAGGATGCCTCCCAGACCCAAGCTGGCACCAGTGCCAACTCGGGCTGGTTTGATAGTGCCAACGGAGTCCCACAATCTGCCATCACGGACGGGGATCTGGTGAGTTTTGTTTCAGAGGGAAAGGCCCCTTTTTTTATGTTTGGGGGCCTCTGCCCCGGACTGGCTGGCTGGCTCCTGAAAATCCCGCGATGCGCAGGATGCCTCCCAGACCCAAGCTGGCACCAGTGCCAACTCGGGCTGGTTTGATAGTGCCAACGGAGTCCCACAATCTGCCATCAGGACCGGGGCTGGTGAGTTTTGTTTCAGAGGGAAAGGCCCGTTGTTTATGTTTTGGGGCCATAGGCCGGGGTGGCGGCTGGCTCCTGAAAATCCAGCGATCGCAGGATGCCTCCCAGACCCAAGCTGGCACCAGTGCCAACTCGGGCTGGTTTGATAGTGCCAACGGAGTCCCACAATCTGCCATCAAGGACCGGGGCTGGTGAGTTTTGTTTCAGAGGGAAAGGCCCGTTGTTTATGTTTGGGGGCCATAGGGCCGGAGTGGCGGCTGGCTCCTGAAAATCCGCGATCACGCAGGATGCCTCCCAGACCCAAGCTGGCACCAGTGCCAACTCGGGCTGGTTTGATAGTGCCAACGGAGTCCCACAATCTGCCATCAGGACCGGGGCTGGTGAGTTTTGTTTCAGAGGGAAAGGCCCGTTGTTTATGTTTGGGGGCCATAGGCCGGGTGGCGGCTGGCTCCTGAAAATCAGCGATCACGCGGGATGCCTCCCAGACCCAAGCTGGCACCAGTGCCAACTCGGGCTGGTTTGATAGTGCCAACGGAGTCCCACAGTCTGCCACCAAGTACCGGGGCTGGTGAGTTTTGTTTCAGCGGGAAAGGCCCGTTGTTTATGTTTGGAGGCCATAGGGCCAGAGTGGCGGCTGGCTCCTGAAACTCCGCGATCGCGCAGGATGCCTCCCAGACCCAAGCTGGCACCAGTGCCAACTTCGGGCTGGTTTGATAGTGGTAACGGTGTCCCACAATCTGCCATCACGGACCGGGGCTGGTGAGTTTTGTTTCAGAGGGAAAGGCCCATTGTTTATGTTTGGGGCCTGTGCCCGGAGTATCGGCTGGCTCCTGGGCCATGTGCCCGGGGTATCCGGCTGGCTCCTGAAAATCCGCGATCATGGGATGCCTCCCAGACCCAAGCTGGCACCAGTGCCAACTTCGGGCTGGTTTGATAGTGCCAGCGAGGTCCCACAATCTGCCATCAGGACCGGGGCTGGTGAGTTTTGTTTCAGAGGGAAAGGCCCGTTGTTTATGTTTGGGGGCCTAGGCCCGGGTGGCGGCTGGCTCCTGAAAATCCAGCGATCGCGGGATGCCTCCCAGACCCAAGCTGGCACCAGTGCCAACTCGGGCTGGTTTGATAGTGCCAGCGGAGTCCCACAATCTGCCATCAAGGACCGGGGCTGGTGAGTTTTTGTTTCAGAGGGAAAGGCCCGTTGTTTTATGTTTGGGGGCCTGTGCCCCGGACTGGCTGGCTGGCTCCTGAAAATCCAGCGATCATGGGATGCCTCCCAGACCCAAGCTGGCACCAGTGCCAACTTCGGGCTGGTTTGATAGTGCTAATGGCGTCCCACAATCTGCCATCAAGGACCGGGGCTGGTGAGTTTTGTTTCAGAGGGAAAGGCCCGTTGTTTATGTTTGGGGGCCATAGGGCCGGGGTGGCGGCTGGCTCCTGAAAATCCAGCGATCGCGGGATGCCTCCCAGACCCAAGCTGGCACCAGTGCCAACTCGGGCTGGTTTGATAGTGCCAGCGGGTCCCACAATCTGCCATCAAGGACCGGGGCTGGTGAGTTTTGTTTCAGAGGAAAGGCCCGTTGTTTATGTTTGGGGGCCTGTGCGGGGTGGCGGCTGGCTCCTGAAAATCCGCGATCATGGGATGCCTCCCAGACCCAAGCTGGCACCAGTGCCAACTCGGGCTGGTTTGATAGTGCCAGCGGGTCCCACAATCTGCCATCAAGGACCGGGGCTGGTGAGTTTTTGTTTCAGAGGGAAAGGCCCGTTGTTTATGTTTGGGGGCCATAGGCCGGAGTGGCGGCTGGCTCCTGAAAATCCAGCGATCATGGGATGCCTCCCAGACCCAAGCTGGCACCAGTGCCAACTTCGGGCTGGTTTGATAGTGCCAACGGAGTCCCACAATCTGCCATCAAGGACCGGGGCTGGTGAGTTTTGTTTCAGAGGGAAAGGCCCGTTGTTTATGTTTGGGGGCCATAGGGCCGGGGTGGCGGCTGGCTCCTGAAAATCCGCGATCGCAGGATGCCTCCCAGACCCAAGCTGGCACCAGTGCCAACTCGGGCTGGTTTGATAGTGCTAGCGGAGTCCCACAATCTGCCATCAAGGACCCGGGGCTGGTGAGTTTTGTTTCAGAGGGAAAGGCCCGTTGTTTATGTTTGGGGGCCATAGGCCCGGGTGGCGGCTGGCTCCTGAAAATCCGCGATCACGCGGGATGCCTCCCAGACCCAAGCTGGCACCAGTGCCAACTTCGGGCTGGTTTGATAGTGCCAGCGGAGTCCCACAATCTGCCATCAAGGACCGGGGCTGGTGAGTTTTGTTTCAGAGGAAAGGCCCGTTGTTTATGTTTGGGGGCCTGTGCCCGGACTGGCGGCTGGCTCCTGAAAATCCAGCGATCGCGGGATGCCTCCCAGACCCAAGCTGGCACCAGTGCCAACTCGGGCTGGTTTGATAGTGCCAACGAGTCCCACAATCTGCCATCAGGACCGGGGCTGGTGAGTTTTGTTTCAGAGGGAAAGGCCCGTTGTTTATGTTTGGGGGCCATAGGCCGGTGGCGGCTGGCTCCTGAAAATCCAGCGATCGCGGGATGCCTCCCAGACCCAAGCTGGCACCAGTGCCAACTTCGGGCTGGTTTGATAGTGCCAGGAGTCCCACAATCTGCCATCAAGGACCGGGGCTGGTGAGTTTTGTTTCAGAGGAAAGGCCCGTTGTTTATGTTTGGGGGCCTAGGGCCCGGACTGGCTGGCTGGCTCCTGAAAATCCGCGATCATGGGATGCCTCCCAGACCCAAGCTGGCACCAGTGCCAACTCGGGCTGGTTTGATAGTGCCAATGGGTCCCACAATCTGCCATCAAGGACCGGGGCTGGTGACTTTTTGTTTCAGAGGGAAAGGCCCGTTGTTTATGTTTGGGGGCCTGTGCCCGGACTGGCGGCTGGCTCCTGAAAATCCGCGATCACATGCAGGATGCCTCCCAGACCCAAGCTGGCACCAGTGCCAACTCGGGCTGGTTTGATAGTGCTAATGGCGTCCCACAATCTGCCATCAAGGACCGGGGCTGGTGAGTTTTGTTTCAGAGGGAAAGGCCCGTTGTTTTATGTTTGGGGGCCATAGGCCCGGACTGGCGGCTGGCTCCTGAAAATCCAGCGATACGCAGGATGCCTCCCAGACCCAAGCTGGCACCAGTGCCAACTTCGGGCTGGTTTGATAGTGCCAACAGAGTCCCACAATCTGCCATCAAGGACCGGGGCTGGTGAGTTTTGTTTCAGAGGGAAAGGCCCGTTGTTTATGTTTGGAGGCCATAGGGCCAGAGTGGCGGCTGGCTCCTGAAAATCAGCGATCGCGGGATGCCTCCCAGACCCAAGCTGGCACCAGTGCCAACTCGGGCTGGTTTGATGAGTGCTAACAGGTCCCACAATCTGCCATCAAGGACCGGGGCTGGTGAGTTTTGTTTTCAGCGGGGAAAGGCCCGTTGTTTATGTTTGGGGGCCTGTGCCCGGAGTGGCTGGCTGGCTCCTGAAAATCCGCGATCGCAGGATGCCTCCCAGACCCAAGCTGGCACCAGTGCCAACTCGGGCTGGTTTGATAGTGCCAATGGGTCCCACAATCTGCCATCAAGGACGGGGCTGGTGAGTTTTGTTTCAGAGGGAAAGGCCCGTTGTTTATGTTTGGGGCCTGTGCCGGAGTGGCCGGCTGGCTCCTGAAAATCCAGCGATCGCAGGATGCCTCCCAGACCCAAGCTGGCACCAGTGCCAACTCGGGCTGGTTTGATAGTGCCAACGGGTCCCACAATCTGCCATCAAGGACCGGGGCTGGTGAGTTTTTTTGTTTCACCAGGGAAAGGCCCGTTGTTTATGTTTGGGGGCCATGCGGGGTGGCGTGGCTGGCTCCTTTCATGGGATGCCTCCCAGACCCAAGCTGGCACCAGTGCCAACTCGGGCTGGTTTGATAGTGCCAACGGAGTCCCACAATCTGGGACCGGGGCTGGTGAGTTTTGTTTCAGCGGAAAGGCCCGTTGTTTACTGGCCGGCTGGCTCCTGAAAATCCAGCGTCATGGGATGCCTCCCAGACCCAAGCTGGCACCAGTGCCAACTCGGGCTGGTTTGATAGTGCCAACGGAGTCCCACAATCTGCCATCAGGACCGGGGCTGGTGAGTTTTGTTTCAGAGGGAAAGGCCCGTTGTTTATGTTTGGGGGCCATAGGCCCCGGGTGGCGGCTGGCTCCTGAAAATCCAGCGATACATGGGATGCCTCCCAGACCCAAGCTGGCACCAGTGCCAACTTCGGGCTGGTTTGATAGTGCCATGGAGGTCCCACAATCTGCCATCAAGGACCGGGGCTGGTGAGTTTTGTTTCAGAGGAAAGGCCCGTTGTTTATGTTTGGGGGCCATAGGCCCGGAGTGGCGGCTGGCTCCTGAAAATCCAGCGATCATGGGATGCCTCCCAGACCCAAGCTGGCACCAGTGCCAACTCGGGCTGGTTTGATAGTGCCAGCGGAGTCCCACAATCTGCCATCAAGGACCGGGGCTGGTGAGTTTTGTTTCAGAGGGAAAGGCCCGTTGTTTATGTTTGGGGGCCATAGGCCCGGGTGGCGGCTGGCTCCTGAAAATCCAGCGATCGCCAGGATGCCTCCCAGACCCAAGCTGGCACCAGTGCCAACTCGGGCTGGTTTGATAGTGCCAACGGAGTCCCACAATCTGCCATCAGGACCGGGGCTGGTGAGTTTTGTTTCAGAGGGAAAGGCCCGTTGTTTATGTTTGGGGGCCTAGGCCCGGGGTGGCGGCTGGCTCCTGAAAATCCAGCGATCATGGGATGCCTCCCAGACCCAAGCTGGCACCAGTGCCAACTCGGGCTGGTTTGATAGTGCCAACGGAGTCCCACAATCTGCCATCAAGGACGGGGCTGGTGAGTTTTGTTTCAGAGGGAAAGGCCCGTTGTTTATGTTTGGGGGCCATAGGGCCGGGGTGGCGGCTGGCTCCTGAAAATCCAGCGATCATGGGATGCCTCCCAGACCCAAGCTGGCACCAGTGCCAACTCGGGCTGGTTTGATAGTGCCAGCGGAGTCCCACAATCTGCCATCACGGACCGGGGCTGGTGAGTTTTGTTTCAGAGGAAAGGCCCGTTGTTTATGTTTGGGGCCTGTAGGCCGGAGTGGCGGCTGGCTCCTGAAAATCAGCGATCGCGGGATGCCTCCCAGACCCAAGCTGGCACCAGTGCCAACTCGGGCTGGTTTGATAGTGCCAACGGAGTCCCACAATCTGCCATCAGGACCCGGGGCTGGTGAGTTTTGTTTCAGAGGGAAAGGCCCGTTGTTTATGTTTGGGGCCTCTGTGCCGGAGTGGCGGCTGGCTCCTGAAAATCAGCGATCGCGGGATGCCTCCCAGACCCAAGCTGGCACCAGTGCCAGCTTCGGGCTGGTTTGATAGTGCCAGCAGGTCCCACAATCTGCCATCAGGACCGGGGCTGGTGAGTTTTGTTTCAGGGGAAAGGCCCGTTGTTTATGTTTTGGGGCCATGGCCCGGGTATCGGCTGGCTCCTGAAAATCCAGCGTCGCGGGATGCCTCCCAGACCCAAGCTGGCACCAGTGCCAACTCGGGCTGGTTTGATAGTGCCAGCGAGTCCCACAATCTGCCATCAAGGACCGGGGCTGGTGAGTTTTGTTTCAGAGGGAAAGGCCCGTTGTTTATGTTTGGGGGCCATAGGCCCCGGGTGGCGGCTGGCTCCTGAAAATCCAGCGATCGCATGGGATGCCTCCCAGACCCAAGCTGGCACCAGTGCCAACTCGGGCTGGTTTGATAGTGCCAATGGGTCCCACAATCTGCCATCAGGACCGGGGCTGGTGAGTTTTTGTTTCAGAGGAAAGGCCCGTTGTTTATGTTTGGGGGCCATAGGCCGGTGTGGCTGGCTGGCTCCTGAAAATCCAGCGATCGCAGGATGCCTCCCAGACCCAAGCTGGCACCAGTGCCAACTCGGGCTGGTTTGATAGTGCCAAATGGAGTCCCACAATCTGCCATCAGGACCGGGGCTGGTGAGTTTTGTTTCAGAGGGAAAGGCCCGTTGTTTATGTTTGGGGGCCTAGGCCCGGGTGGCGGCTGGCTCCTGAAAATCAGCGATCGCATGGGATGCCTCCCAGACCCAAGCTGGCACCAGTGCCAACTTCGGGCTGGTTTGATAGTGCTAGCGGAGTCCCACAATCTGCCATCAAGGACCGGGGCTGGTGAGTTTTGTTTCAGAGGGAAAGGCCCGTTGTTTATGTTTGGGGGCCATAGCCCCGGGTGGCGGCTGGCTCCTGAAAATCCAGCGATGCATGGGATGCCTCCCAGACCCAAGCTGGCACCAGTGCCAACTTCGGGCTGGTTTGATAGTGCCAACGGAGTCCCACAATCTGCCATCAAGGACCCGGGGCTGGTGAGTTTTGTTTCAGAGGGAAAGGCCCGTTGTTTATGTTTGGGGGCCATAGGCCGGGTGGCGGCTGGCTCCTGAAAATCCAGCGATGCGCAGGATGCCTCCCAGACCCAAGCTGGCACCAGTGCCAACTCGGGCTGGTTTGATAGTGCCAACGGGTCCCACAATCTGCCATCAGGGACCGGGGCTGGTGAGTTTTTGTTTCAGAGGAAAGGCCCGTTGTTTATGTTTGGGGGCCATAGGCCGGAGTGGCGGCTGGCTCCTGAAAATCCAGCGATCGCAGGATGCCTCCCAGACCCAAGCTGGCACCAGTGCCAGCTTCGGGCTGGTTTGATAGTGCCAGCGGAGGTCCCACAATCTGCCATCAGGACCGGGGCTGGTGAGTTTTGTTTCAGAGGGAAAGGCCCGTTGTTTATGTTTGGGGGCCATAGGGCCGGGTGGCGGCTGGCTCCTGAAAATCAGCGATCGCATGGGATGCCTCCCAGACCCAAGCTGGCACCAGTGCCAACTCGGGCTGGTTTGATAGTGCCAACGGGGTCCCACAATCTGCCATCAGGACCGGGGCTGGTGAGTTTTGTTTCAGAGGGGAAAGGCCCGTTGTTTATGTTTGGGGCCATAGGCCGGTGGCGGCTGGCTCCTGAAAATCCAGCGATCGCCAGGATGCCTCCCAGACCCAAGCTGGCACCAGTGCCAACTCGGGCTGGTTTGATAGTGCCAATGAGTCCCACAATCTGCCATCAAGGACCGGGGCTGGTGAGTTTTGTTTCAGAGGGAAAGGCCCGTTGTTTATGTTTGGGGGCCATAGGGGCCGGAGTGGCGGCTGGCTCCTGAAAATCCAGCGATCGCAGGATGCCTCCCAGACCCAAGCTGGCACCAGTGCCAACTTCGGGCTGGTTTGATAGTGCCAGCGGAGGTCCCACAATCTGCCATCAAGGACCGGGGCTGGTGAGTTTTGTTTCAGAGGGAAAGGCCCGTTGTTTATGTTTGGGGCCTGTAGGCCGGGGTATGGCGGCTGGCTCCTGAAAATCCGCGATCGCAGGATGCCTCCCAGACCCAAGCTGGCACCAGTGCCAACTTCGGGCTGGTTTGATAGTGCCAGCGAGGTCCCACAATCTGCCATCAGGACCGGGGCTGGTGACTTTTTGTTTCAGAGGGAAAGGCCCGTTGTTTATGTTTGGGGGCCTGTGCCCCGGACTATCGGCTGGCTCCTGAAAATCCCGTCATGGTTTGGGATGCCTCCCAGACCCAAGCTGGCACCAGTGCCAACTTCGGGCTGGTTTGATAGTGCTAATGGCGTCCCACAATCTGCCATCAGGACCGGGGGCTGGTGGCTTTTTTGTTTCAGAGGGAAAGGCCCGTTGTTTATGTTTGGGGGCCATGTGCCGGGGTGGCGGCTGGCTCCTGAAAATCCAGCGATACGCAGGATGCCTCCCAGACCCAAGCTGGCACCAGTGCCAACTTCGGGCTGGTTTGATAGTGCCAGCGGAGTCCCACAATCTGCCATCAAAGGACCGGGGCTGGTGAGTTTTGTTTCAGAGGGGAAAGGCCCGTTGTTTATGTTTGGGGGCCATAGGCCCGGGTGGCGGCTGGCTCCTGAAAATCCAGCGATCACGCGGGATGCCTCCCAGACCCAAGCTGGCACCAGTGCCAACTTCGGGCTGGTTTGATAGTGCCAGCGAGGTCCCACAATCTGCCATCAAGGACCGGGGCTGGTGAGTTTTGTTTCAGAGGAAAGGCCCGTTGTTTATGTTTGGGGCCATGTGCCGGGTGGCGGCTGGCTCCTGAAAATCCGCGATCGCAGGATGCCTCCCAGACCCAAGCTGGCACCAGTGCCAACTTCGGGCTGGTTTGATAGTGCCAGCGGAGTCCCACAATCTGCCATCAAGGACCGGGGCTGGTGAGTTTTGTTTCAGAGGGAAAGGCCCGTTGTTTATGTTTGGGGGCCATAGGCCCGGGTGGCGGCTGGCTCCTGAAAATCCAGCGTCATGGGATGCCTCCCAGACCCAAGCTGGCACCAGTGCCAACTTCGGGCTGGTTTGATAGTGCCAACGGAGTCCCACAATCTGCCATCAAGGACCGGGGCTGGTGAGTTTTTGTTTCAGAGGAAAGGCCCGTTGTTTATGTTTGGGGGCCTAGGCCCGGGTGGCGGCTGGCTCCTGAAAATCAGCGATACGGGATGCCTCCCAGACCCAAGCTGGCACCAGTGCCAACTCGGGCTGGTTTGATAGTGCCAACGAGGTCCCACAATCTGCCATCAAGGACCGGGGCTGGTGAGTTTTGTTTCAGAGGGAAAGGCCCGTTGTTTATGTTTGGGGGCCATAGGCCGGGTGGCGGCTGGCTCCTGAAAATCCAGCGATCGCGGGATGCCTCCCAGACCCAAGCTGGCACCAGTGCCAACTCGGGCTGGTTTGATAGTGCCAACGGAGGTCCCACAATCTGCCATCAAGGACCGGGGCTGGTGAGTTTTGTTTCAGAGGAAAGGCCCGTTGTTTATGTTTGGGGGCCTGTGCCCGGAGTGGCGGCTGGCTCCTGAAAATCCAGCGATCACGCAGGATGCCTCCCAGACCCAAGCTGGCACCAGTGCCAACTTCGGGCTGGTTTGATAGTGCCAGCGAGTCCCACAATCTGCCATCAAGGACCGGGGCTGGTGAGTTTTGTTTTCAGAGGAAAGGCCCGTTGTTTATGTTTGGGGGCCATAGGCCCCGGGTGGCGGCTGGCTCCTGAAAATCCAGCGATCGCGCAGGGGATGCCTCCCAGACCCAAGCTGGCACCAGTGCCAGCTCGGGCTGGTTTGATAGTGCCAGCGAGTCCCACAATCTGCCATCAAGGACCGGGGCTGGTGAGTTTTTGTTTCAGAGGGAAAGGCCCGTTGTTTATGTTTGGGGGCCTGGCCCCGGGTGGCGGCTGGCTCCTGAAAATCCAGCGATCACGCAGGATGCCTCCCAGACCCAAGCTGGCACCAGTGCCAACTCGGGCTGGTTTGATAGTGCCAGCGGAGTCCCACAATCTGCCATCAGGACCGGGGCTGGTGAGTTTTGTTTCAGAGGAAAGGCCCGTTGTTTATGTTTGGGGGCCTGTAGGCCGGAGTGGCGGCTGGCTCCTGAAAATCGCGATGCGCGGGATGCCTCCCAGACCCAAGCTGGCACCAGTGCCAACTTCGGGCTGGTTTGATAGTGCCAACGGAGTCCCACAATCTGCCATCAAGGACCGGGGCTGGTGACTTTTTGTTTCAGAGGGAAAGGCCGTTTTTTATGTTTGGGGGCCATAGGCGGGGTGGCGGCTGGCTCCTGAAAATCAGCGATCGCATGGGATGCCTCCCAGACCCAAGCTGGCACCAGTGCCAACTCGGGCTGGTTTGATAGTGCCAGCGGGTCCCACAATCTGCCATCAGGACCGGGGCTGGTGAGTTTTGTTTCAGAGGGAAAGGCCGTTGTTTATGTTTGGGGGCCATAGGCCCGGAGTGGCGGCTGGCTCCTGAAAATCAGCGATCATGGGATGCCTCCCAGACCCAAGCTGGCACCAGTGCCAACTTCGGGCTGGTTTGATAGTGCCAATGGAGTCCCACAATCTGCCATCAAGGACCGGGGCTGGTGAGTTTTGTTTCAGAGGGAAAGGCCCGTTGTTTATGTTTGGGGGCCTGTGCCCGGAGTGGCGGCTGGCTCCTGAAAATCCAGCGATCGCGGGATGCCTCCCAGACCCAAGCTGGCACCAGTGCCAACTTCGGGCTGGTTTGATAGTGCCAGCAGAGTCCCACAATCTGCCATCAAGGACCGGGGCTGGTGAGTTTTTGTTTCAGAGGGAAAGGCCCGTTGTTTTATGTTTGGGGGCCATAGGCCGGGGTGGCGGCTGGCTCCTGAAAATCAGCGATCGCGGGATGCCTCCCAGACCCAAGCTGGCACCAGTGCCAACTCGGGCTGGTTTGATAGTGCCAACGGAGTCCCACAATCTGCCATCAGGACCGGGGCTGGTGAGTTTTGTTTCAGAGGGAAAGGCCCGTTGTTTATGTTTGGGGGCCATAGGCCCGGGTGGCGGCTGGCTCCTGAAAATCCAGCGATCGCGGGATGCCTCCCAGACCCAAGCTGGCACCAGTGCCAACTCGGGCTGGTTTGATAGTGCCAGCGGAGTCCCACAATCTGCCATCAGGACCGGGGCTGGTGAGTTTTGTTTCAGAGGGAAAGGCCCGTTGTTTATGTTTGGGGGCCATAGGCCCGGAGGTGGCGGGCTGGCTCCTGAAAATCCAGCGATCACGCGGGATGCCTCCCAGACCCAAGCTGGCACCAGTGCCAACTTCGGGCTGGTTTGATAGTGCCAGCGGAGTCCCACAATCTGCCATCAAGGACCGGGGCTGGTGACTTTTTTGTTTCAGAGGGAAAGGCCCGTTGTTTATGTTTGGGGCCTGTAGGCCGGGTGGCGGCTGGCTCCTGAAAATCAGCGATCATGGGATGCCTCCCAGACCCAAGCTGGCACCAGTGCCAACTCGGGCTGGTTTGATAGTGCCAGCGGAGTCCCACAATCTGCCATCAAGGACCGGGGCTGGTGAGTTTTTTGTTTCAGAGGGAAAGGCCCGTTGTTTATGTTTGGGGGCCATAGGCCGGGGTGGCGGCTGGCTCCTGAAAATCGCGATCGCGGGATGCCTCCCAGACCCAAGCTGGCACCAGTGCCAACTTCGGGCTGGTTTGATAGTGCCAGCGAGGTCCCACAATCTGCCATCAGGGACCGGGGCTGGTGAGTTTTGTTTCAGAGGGAAAAGGCCGTTGTTTATGTTTTGGGGCCATAGGCCCGGGTGGCGGCTGGCTCCTGAAAATCCAGCGATCATGGGATGCCTCCCAGACCCAAGCTGGCACCAGTGCCAACTCGGGCTGGTTTGATAGTGCCAAGCGGAGGTCCCACAATCTGCCATCAAGGACCGGGGCTGGTGAGTTTTGTTTCAGAGGGAAAGGCCCGTTGTTTATGTTTGGGGGCCATAGGCCGGGTGGCGGCTGGCTCCTGAAAATCCAGCGATCGCGGGATGCCTCCCAGACCCAAGCTGGCACCAGTGCCAACTTCGGGCTGGTTTGATAGTGCCAGCGAGGTCCCACAATCTGCCATCAAGGACCGGGGCTGGTGACTTTTTGTTTCAGAGGGAAAGGCCCGTTGTTTATGTTTGGGGCCATAGGCCGGGTGGCGGCTGGCTCCTGAAAATCCAGCGATCGCGCAGGATGCCTCCCAGACCCAAGCTGGCACCAGTGCCAACTCGGGCTGGTTTGATAGTGCCAGCGGAGTCCCACAATCTGCCATCAAGGACCGGGGCTGGTGAGTTTTTGTTTCAGAGGGAAAGGCCCGTTGTTTATGTTTGGGGGCCTGTGCCCGGAGTGGCGGCTGGCTCCTGAAAATCCAGCGATCGCGCGGGATGCCTCCCAGACCCAAGCTGGCACCAGTGCCAACTCGGGCTGGTTTGATAGTGCCAACGGGTCCCACAATCTGCCATCAAGGACCGGGGCTGGTGAGTTTTGTTTCAGAGGGAAAGGCCCGTTGTTTATGTTTGGGGGCCATAGGCCGGAGTGGCGGCTGGCTCCTGAAAATCAGCGATCACGCAGGATGCCTCCCAGACCCAAGCTGGCACCAGTGCCAACTCGGGCTGGTTTGATAGTGCCAACGGGTCCCACAATCTGCCATCAAGGACCGGGGCTGGTGAGTTTTTTGTTTCAGAGGAAAGGCCCGTTGTTTATGTTTGGGGCCATAGGGCCGGGGTGGCGGCTGGCTCCTGAAAATCCAGCGCGATCGCGGGATGCCTCCCAGACCCAAGCTGGCACCAGTGCCAACTCGGGCTGGTTTGATAGTGCCAACGAGTCCCACAATCTGCCATCAAGGACCGGGGCTGGTGAGTTTTGTTTCAGAGGGAAAGGCCCGTTGTTTATGTTTGGGGGCCTAGGCGGGGTGGCGGCTGGCTCCTGAAAATCCAGCGATCGCAGGATGCCTCCCAGACCCAAGCTGGCACCAGTGCCAACTCGGGCTGGTTTGATAGTGCCAACGGAGTCCCACAATCTGCCATCAAGGACCGGGGCTGGTGAGTTTTGTTTCAGAGGGAAAGGCCCGTTTGTTTATGTTTGGGGCCCATAGCCCGGTGGCCGGCTGGCTCCTGAAAATCCAGCGATCGCAGGATGCCTCCCAGACCCAAGCTGGCACCAGTGCCAACTCGGGCTGGTTTGATAGTGCCAGCAGGTCCCACAATCTGCCATCAGGACCGGGGCTGGTGAGTTTTGTTTCAGAGGGAAAGGCCCGTTGTTTATGTTTGGGGGCCATAGGCCGGGTGGCGGCTGGCTCCTGAAAATCAGCGATCGCAGGATGCCTCCCAGACCCAAGCTGGCACCAGTGCCAACTCGGGCTGGTTTGATAGTGCCAGCGAGGTCCCACAATCTGCCATCAGGACCGGGGCTGGTGACTTTTTTGTTTCAGAGGGAAAGGCCGTTGTTTTTATGTTTGGGGGCCATGGCCCCGGGTGGCGGCTGGCTCCTGAAAATCAGCGATCACGCGGGATGCCTCCCAGACCCAAGCTGGCACCAGTGCCAACTTCGGGCTGGTTTGATAGTGCCAATGGAGTCCCACAATCTGCCATCAAGGACCGGGGCTGGTGAGTTTTGTTTCAGAGGAAAAGGCCCGTTGTTTATGTTTGGGGGCCATAGGCGGGGTGGCGGCTGGCTCCTGAAAATCCAGCGATCACGCAGGATGCCTCCCAGACCCAAGCTGGCACCAGTGCCAACTTCGGGCTGGTTTGATAGTGCCAGCGAGGTCCCACAATCTGCCATCAGGACCGGGGCTGGTGAGTTTTTTGTTTCAGAGGAAAGGCCCGTTGTTTATGTTTGGGGGCCATAGGCCGGGTGGCGGCTGGCTCCTGAAAATCCAGCGATCGCAGGATGCCTCCCAGACCCAAGCTGGCACCAGTGCCAACTTCGGGCTGGTTTGATAGTGCCAGCGGAGTCCCACAATCTGCCATCAAGGACCGGGGCTGGTGAGTTTTTGTTTCAGAGGGAAAAATGCCTGGCTTGTTTATCGCAGGATTTGGGTGCCAACTCCATAGTGCCCGGAGTCCCACAATCTGCCATCAGGACCGGGGCTGGTGAGTTTTGGGGAAAGGCCCGTTGTTTATGTTTGGCTCCTGGCTGGCTCCTGAAAATCAGCGATCGCGGGATGCCTCCCAGACCCAAGCTGGCACCAGTGCCAACTCGGGCTGGTTTGATAGTGCCAGCGGAGGTCCCACAATCTGCCATCAAGGACCGGGGCTGGTGAGTTTTGTTTCAGAGGGAAAGGCCCGTTGTTTATGTTTGGGGGCCATAGGCCGGGTGGCGGCTGGCTCCTGAAAATCCGCGATCGCATGGGATGCCTCCCAGACCCAAGCTGGCACCAGTGCCAACTCGGGCTGGTTTGATAGTGCCAGCGAGTCCCACAATCTGCCATCAGGACGGGGCTGGTGAGTTTTTGTTTCAGAGGAAAGGCCCGTTGTTTATGTTTGGGGGCCATAGGCCGGGTGGCGGCTGGCTCCTGAAAATCCAGCGATCGCAGGATGCCTCCCAGACCCAAGCTGGCACCAGTGCCAACTCGGGCTGGTTTGATAGTGCCAACGGGTCCCACAATCTGCCATCAAGGACCGGGGCTGGTGAGTTTTGTTTCAGAGGGAAGGCCCGTTGTTTATGTTTGGGGGCCATAGGCCGGAGTGGCGGCTGGCTCCTGAAAATCCAGCGATCGCAGGATGCCTCCCAGACCCAAGCTGGCACCAGTGCCAACTTCGGGCTGGTTTGATAGTGCCAGCGGAGTCCCACAATCTGCCATCAGGACGGGGCTGGTGAGTTTTGTTTCAGAGGAAAGGCCCGTTGTTTATGTTTGGGGCCCTAGGCCCGTGGCCCGGCTGGCTCCTGAAAATCCAGCGTCACATGGGATGCCTCCCAGACCCAAGCTGGCACCAGTGCCAACTTCGGGCTGGTTTGATAGTGCCAGCGGAGTCCCACAATCTGCCATCAGGACCGGGGCTGGTGAGTTTTGTTTCAGAGGGAAAGGCCCGTTGTTTATGTTTGGGGCCATAGGCCGGGTGGCGGCTGGCTCCTGAAAATCAGCGATCGCAGGATGCCTCCCAGACCCAAGCTGGCACCAGTGCCAACTCGGGCTGGTTTGATAGTGCCAGCGGAGTCCCACAATCTGCCATCAGGACCGGGGCTGGTGAGTTTTGTTTCAGAGGGAAAGGCCCGTTGTTTATGTTTGGGGGCCATAGGCCGGGGTGGCGGCTGGCTCCTGAAAATCCAGCGATCACGCGGGATGCCTCCCAGACCCAAGCTGGCACCAGTGCCAACTTCGGGCTGGTTTGATAGTGCCAGCGGAGTCCCACAATCTGCCATCAAGGACCGGGGCTGGTGAGTTTTGTTTCAGAGGGAAAGGCCCGTTGTTTATGTTTGGGGGCCTGTGCCCCGGACTGGCTGGCTGGCTCCTGAAAATCCAGCGATGCGCGGGATGCCTCCCAGACCCAAGCTGGCACCAGTGCCAACTTCGGGCTGGTTTGATAGTGCCAGCGAGAGTCCCACAATCTGCCATCAAGGACCGGGGCTGGTGAGTTTTGTTTCAGAGGGAAAGGGCCGGTGTTTATGTTTGGGGGCCATAGGGCCGGAGTGGCGGCTGGCTCCTGAAAATCCAGCGATCGCCAGGATGCCTCCCAGACCCAAGCTGGCACCAGTGCCAACTCGGGATGGTTTGATAGTGCCAAGCGGGTCCCACAATCTGCCATCAAGGACCGGGGCTGGTGAGTTTTGTTTCAGAGGGAAAGGCCCGTTGTTTATGTTTTGGGGGCCATAGGCCCGGAGTGGCGGCTGGCTCCTGAAAATCCGCGATCGCAGGATGCCTCCCAGACCCAAGCTGGCACCAGTGCCAACTCGGGCTGGTTTGATAGTGCCAGCGAGAGTCCCACAATCTGCCATCAGGACCGGGGCTGGTGAGTTTTGTTTCAGAGGAAAGGCCCGTTGTTTTATGTTTGGGGCCATAGGCCCCGGGTGGCTGGCTGGCTCCTGAAAATCCAGCGATCGCCAGGATGCCTCCCAGACCCAAGCTGGCACCAGTGCCAACTTCGGGCTGGTTTGATAGTGCCAGCGGAGTCCCACAATCTGCCATCAGGACCGGGGCTGGTGAGTTTTGTTTCAGGGAAGGCCCGTTGTTTATGTTTGGGGGCCATAGGCGGGGTGGCGGCTGGCTCCTGAAAATCCGCGATCGCAGGATGCCTCCCAGACCCAAGCTGGCACCAGTGCCAACTCGGGCTGGTTTGATAGTGCCAGCGGAGGTCCCACAATCTGCCATCAAGGACCGGGGCTGGTGACTTTTTGTTTCAGAGGGAAAGGCCCGTTGTTTATGTTTGGGGGCCATAGGCCGGGGGTGGCGGCTGGCTCCTGAAAATCCAGCGATCACGCAGGATGCCTCCCAGACCCAAGCTGGCACCAGTGCCAACTCGGGCTGGTTTGATAGTGCCAACGGAGTCCCACAATCTGCCATCAGGACCGGGGCTGGTGAGTTTTGTTTCAGAGGGGAAAGGCCCGTTGTTTATGTTTGGGGGCCATAGGGCCGGGTGGCGGCTGGCTCCTGAAAATCCAGCGATCGCGGGATGCCTCCCAGACCCAAGCTGGCACCAGTGCCAACTCGGGCTGGTTTGATAGTGCCAACGGAGTCCCACAATCTGCCATCAAGGACCGGGGCTGGTGAGTTTTTTGTTTCAGAGGGAAAGGCCCGTTGTTTATGTTTGGGGGCCATAGGCCGGAGTGGCGGCTGGCTCCTGAAAATCAGCGATCGCGGGATGCCTCCCAGACCCAAGCTGGCACCAGTGCCAGCTTCGGGCTGGTTTGATAGTGCCAGCGGGTCCCACAATCTGCCATCAGGACCCGGGGCTGGTGAGTTTTGTTTCAGAGGAAAGGCCCGTTGTTTATGTTTGGGGGCCTGTGCCCGGACTGGCTGGCTGGCTCCTGAAAATCCAGCGATAAGCAGGATGCCTCCCAGACCCAAGCTGGCACCAGTGCCAGCTTCGGGCTGGTTTGATAGTGCCAACGGAGTCCCACAATCTGCCATCAGGACCGGGGCTGGTGAGTTTTGTTTCAGAGGGAAAGGCCCGTTGTTTATGTTTGGGGGCCATAGGCCGGGTGGCGGCTGGCTCCTGAAAATCCAGCGATCGCAGGATGCCTCCCAGACCCAAGCTGGCACCAGTGCCAACTCGGGCTGGTTTGATAGTGCCAACGGAGTCCCACAATCTGCCATCACGGACCGGGGCTGGTGAGTTTTGTTTCAGAGGGAAAGGCCCGTTGTTTATGTTTGGGGGCCATAGGCCCGGGTGGCGGCTGGCTCCTGAAAATCAGCGATCACGCAGGATGCCTCCCAGACCCAAGCTGGCACCAGTGCCAACTTCGGGCTGGTTTGATAGTGCCAGCGAGGTCCCACAATCTGCCATCAAGGACCGGGGCTGGTGAGTTTTGTTTCAGAGGGAAAGGCCCGTTGTTTATGTTTGGGGGCCCATAGGCCGGACTGGCTGGCTGGCTCCTGAAAATCCGCGATCGCGGGATGCCTCCCAGACCCAAGCTGGCACCAGTGCCAACTCGGGCTGGTTTGATAGTGCTAATGGAGTCCCACAATCTGCCATCAGGACGGGGCTGGTGAGTTTTGTTTCAGAGGGAAAGGCCCGTTGTTTTATGTTTGGGGGCCATAGGCCGGAGTGGCGGCTGGCTCCTGAAAATCAGCGATCGCGGGATGCCTCCCAGACCCAAGCTGGCACCAGTGCCAACTTCGGGCTGGTTTGATAGTGCCAGCGGAGTCCCACAATCTGCCATCACGGACCGGGGCTGGTGAGTTTTTGTTTCAGAGGGAAAGGCCCGTTGTTTATGTTTGGGGCCATAGGCCCGGAGTGGCGGCTGGCTCCTGAAAATCCAGCGATCGCGCGGGATGCCTCCCAGACCCAAGCTGGCACCAGTGCCAACTTCGGGCTGGTTTGATAGTGCCAGCGGAGTCCCACAATCTGCCATCAGGACCGGGGCTGGTGAGTTTTGTTTCAGTGGGAAAGGCCCGTTGTTTATGTTTGGGGGCCATAGGCCGGGTGGCGGCTGGCTCCTGAAAATCCAGCGATCGCAGGATGCCTCCCAGACCCAAGCTGGCACCAGTGCCAACTCGGGCTGGTTTGATAGTGCCAAGCGGAGTCCCACAATCTGCCATCAAGGACCGGGGCTGGTGAGTTTTGTTTCAGAGGAAAGGCCCGTTGTTTATGTTTGGGGGCCATAGGCCCGGACTGGCGGCTGGCTCCTGAAAATCAGCGATATGCAGGATGCCTCCCAGACCCAAGCTGGCACCAGTGCCAACTCGGGCTGGTTTGATAGTGCCAGCGAGTCCCACAATCTGCCATCAAGGACCGGGGCTGGTGAGTTTTGTTTCAGAGGGAAAGGCCCGTTGTTTTATGTTTGGGGCCTGTGCCCGGACTGGCCGGCTGGCTCCTGAAAATCCAGCGTCGCGGGATGCCTCCCAGACCCAAGCTGGCACCAGTGCCAACTCGGGCTGGTTTGATAGTGCCAGCGGAGTCCCACAATCTGCCATCAGGACCGGGGCTGGTGAGTTTTTGTTTCAGAGGGAAAGGCCCGTTGTTTATGTTTGGGGCCATAGGCCGGGTGGCGGCTGGCTCCTGAAAATCCAGCGATCATCAGGATGCCTCCCAGACCCAAGCTGGCACCAGTGCCAACTTCGGGCTGGTTTGATAGTGCTAACGGAGTCCCACAATCTGCCATCGGACCGGGGCTGGTGAGTTTTGTTTCAGAGGAAAGGCCGTTGTTTATGTTTGGGGGCCATAGGCCGGAGTGGCGGCTGGCTCCTGAAAATCCAGCGATCATCATGGGATGCCTCCCAGACCCAAGCTGGCACCAGTGCCAACTCGGGCTGGTTTGATAGTGCCAGCGGAGTCCCACAATCTGCCATCAAGGACCGGGGCTGGTGAGTTTTGTTTCAGCGGGAAAGGCCCGTTGTTTATGTTTGGGGGCCATAGGGCCGGAGTGGCGGCTGGCTCCTGAAAATCCAGCGTCGCAGGATGCCTCCCAGACCCAAGCTGGCACCAGTGCCAGCTTCGGGCTGGTTTGATAGTGCCAACGGAGTCCCACAATCTGCCATCAAGGACCGGGGCTGGTGAGTTTTGTTTCAGAGGAAAGGCCCGTTGTTTATGTTTGGGGCCTGTGCCCCGGACTGGGCGGCTGGCTCCTGAAAATCCAGCGCGTCGCAGGATGCCTCCCAGACCCAAGCTGGCACCAGTGCCAACTTCGGGCTGGTTTGATAGTGCCAATGGAGTCCCACAATCTGCCATCAAGGACCGGGGCTGGTGAGTTTTGTTTCAGAGGGAAAGGCCCGTTGTTTATGTTTGGGGCCATAGGCCGGGTGGCGGCTGGCTCCTGAAAATCCAGCGATCATGGGATGCCTCCCAGACCCAAGCTGGCACCAGTGCCAACTCGGGCTGGTTTGATAGTGCCAACGGAGTCCCACAATCTGCCATCAGGACCGGGGCTGGTGAGTTTTTGTTTCAGAGGGAAAGGCCCGTTGTTTTATGTTTGGGGGCCATAGGCCGGGACTGGCTGGCTGGCTCCTGAAAATCCAGTGCGATACGCAGGATGCCTCCCAGACCCAAGCTGGCACCAGTGCCAGCTCGGGCTGGTTTGATAGTGCCAACGGAGTCCCACAATCTGCCATCTCGGACCCGGGGCTGGTGAGTTTTGTTTCAGAGGGAAAGGCCCGTTGTTTATGTTTGGGGGCCTGTGCCCGGACTGGCTGGCTGGCTCCTGAAAATCCGCGATGCATGGGATGCCTCCCAGACCCAAGCTGGCACCAGTGCCAGCTCGGGCTGGTTTGATAGTGCCAACGAGTCCCACAATCTGCCATCAAGGACCGGGGCTGGTGAGTTTTGTTTCAGAGGAAAGGCCCGTTGTTTATGTTTGGGGGCCATAGGCCCGGGTGGCGGCTGGCTCCTGAAAATCCAGCGATCACATGGGATGCCTCCCAGACCCAAGCTGGCACCAGTGCCAGCTCGGGCTGGTTTGATAGTGCCAATGGCGTCCCACAATCTGCCATCACGGACGGGGCTGGTGAGTTTTGTTTCAGAGGGAAAGGCCCGTTGTTTATGTTTGGGGGCCTAAGGCCGGAGTGGCGGCTGGCTCCTGAAAATCCAGCGATCATGGGATGCCTCCCAGACCCAAGCTGGCACCAGTGCCAACTCGGGCTGGTTTGATAGTGCTAATGGAGTCCCACAATCTGCCATCACGGACCGGGGCTGGTGAGTTTTGTTTCAGAGGAAAGGCCCGTTGTTTTATGTTTGGGGGCCTAGGCCCGGGTGGCGGCTGGCTCCTGAAAATCAGCGATCATGGGATGCCTCCCAGACCCAAGCTGGCACCAGTGCCAGCTCGGGCTGGTTTGATAGTGCCAAGCAGGTCCCACAATCTGCCATCACGGACCGGGGCTGGTGAGTTTTGTTTCAGAGGGAAAGGCCGTTGTTTTATGTTTGGGGGCCATAGGCCCCGGAGTGGCGGCTGGCTCCTGAAAATCCGATGCATCAGGATGCCTCCCAGACCCAAGCTGGCACCAGTGCCAACTCGGGCTGGTTTGATAGTGCCAACAGAGTCCCACAATCTGCCATCAAGGACCGGGGCTGGTGAGTTTTTGTTTCAGAGGGAAGGCCCGTTGTTTATGTTTGGGGCCTGTGCCCGGAGTGGCTTTTGGCTGGCTCCTGAAAATCGCGATACGCTGGGATGCCTCCCAGACCCAAGCTGGCACCAGTGCCAACTCGGGCTGGTTTGATAGTGCCAACGGAGTCCCACAATCTGCCATCAGGACCGGGGCTGGTGAGTTTTGTTTCAGAGGGAAAGGCCCGTTAGTTTTTTTATGTTTTGGGGCCTGTGGCGGAGTGGCCGGCTGGCTCCTGAAAATCCAGCGATACGCAGGATGCCTCCCAGACCCAAGCTGGCACCAGTGCCAACTCGGGCTGGTTTGATAGTGCCAATGGAGTCCCACAATCTGCCACCAAGTACCGGGGCTGGTGAGTTTTGTTTCAGCGGGAAAGGCCCGTTGTTTATGTTTGGGGGCCATAGGGCCAGAGTGGCGGCTGGCTCCTGAAACTCCGCGATCATGGGATGCCTCCCAGACCCAAGCTGGCACCAGTGCCAACTCGGGCTGGTTTGATAGTGGTAACGGAGTCCCACAATCTGCCATCAAGGACCGGGGCTGGTGAGTTTTGTTTCAGAGGGAAAGGCCCGTTGTTTATGTTTGGGGGCCATAGGCCCGGAGTGGTCGGCTGGCTCCTGAAAATCAGCGATACGCAGGATGCCTCCCAGACCCAAGCTGGCACCAGTGCCAACTCGGGCTGGTTTGATAGTGCCAACGGAGTCCCACAATCTGCCATCAAGGACCGGGGCTGGTGACTTTTTTTTCAGAGGGAAAGGCCCGTTGTTTATGTTTGGGGGCCTGTGCCCGGACTATCGGCTGGCTCCTGAAAATCAGCGATCGCGGGGATGCCTCCCAGACCCAAGCTGGCACCAGTGCCAACTCGGGCTGGTTTGATAGTGCCAGCAGGTCCCACAATCTGCCACCAAGTACCGGGGCTGGTGAGTTTTTTGTTTCAGAGGGAAAGGCCCGTTGTTTATGTTTGGGGCCATAGGCCCGGGTGGCGGCTGGCTCCTGAAAATCCTGGCGATCACGCGGGATGCCTCCCAGACCCAAGCTGGCACCAGTGCCAGCTCGGGCTGGTTTGATAGTGCCAGCGAGTCCCACAATCTGCCATCACGGACCGGGAGCTGGTGAGTTTTGTTTCAGAGGGAAAGGCCCGTTGTTTTATGTTTGGGGGCCTCTAGGCCCGGACTATCGGCTGGCTCCTGAAAATCCACGATACGCGGGATGCCTCCCAGACCCAAGCTGGCACCAGTGCCAACTTCGGGCTGGTTTGATAGTGCCAACGGAGTCCCACAATCTGCCATCAAGGACCGGGGCTGGTGAGTTTTGTTTCAGCGGGGAAAGGCCCGTTGTTTATGTTTGGGGCCATGGGGCCGGGTGGCGGCTGGCTCCTGAAAATCCAGCGTCGCGGGATGCCTCCCAGACCCAAGCTGGCACCAGTGCCAACTCGGGCTGGTTTGATAGTGCCAACGGAGTCCCACAATCTGCCATCAGGACCGGGGCTGGTGAGTTTTGTTTTCAGAGGGAAAGGCCCGTTGTTTTTATGTTTGGGGGCCTGTGCCGGGGGTGAGTGGCTGGCTCCTGAAACTCCGCGATCGCAGGATGCCTCCCAGACCCAAGCTGGCACCAGTGCCAGCTCGGGCTGGTTTGATAGTGCCAACGGAGTCCCACAATCTGCCATCAAGGACCGGGGCTGGTGAGTTTTTGTTTCAGAGGGAAAGGCCCGTTGTTTATGTTTGGGGCCTGTGCCCCGGACTGGCGGCTGGCTCCTGAAAATCCGCGATCACAGGATGCCTCCCAGACCCAAGCTGGCACCAGTGCCAACTCGGGCTGGTTTGATAGTGCTAACGGCGTCCCACAATCTGCCATCAAGGACCGGGGCTGGTGAGTTTTGTTTCAGGAAAGGCCCGTTGTTTATGTTTGGGGCCCATAGGCGGGGTGGCAACTGGCTCCTGAAAATGATCAGTTTTGATAAGCGGATGCCTCCCAGACCCAAGCTGGGTGCCAACTCGGGCTGGTTTGATAAGTCCCACAATCTGCCATCAGGACGGGGCTGGGACTTTTGTTTCCCAGGAAAAGCCATTTTGTTTATGTTTGGGGGCCTGGCACCAGTGGTGCTGGCTCCTCCGCGATCACATGCAGGATGCCTTGGCACCAGTGCCAGCTTCGGGCTGGTTTGATAGTGCTAATGGCGTCCCACAATCTGCCACCAAAGCCCGGGGCTGGTGAGTTTTGTTTCAGAGGAAATGTCCGTTGTTTATGTTTGGGGGCCATAGGCCCCGGGTGGCCGGCTGGCTCCTGAAAATCCAGCGATCACGCAGGATGCCTCCCAGACCCAAGCTGGCACCAGTGCCAACTCGGGCTGGTTTGATAGTGCCAACGGCGTCCCACAATCTGTAACCAAGGACCGGGGCTGGTGAGTTTTTTTAAGAGGGAAAAGCCCGTTGTTTATGTTTGGGGGCCATAGGCCCGGGTGGCCCGGCTGGCTCCTGAAAATCAGCGATACGCGGGATGCCTCCCAGACCCAAGCTGGCACCAGTGCCAACTTCGGGCTGGTTTGATAGTGCCAGCGGAGGTCCCACAATCTGCCACCAAGGACCGGGGCTGGTGAGTTTTGTTTCAGTGGGGAAAGGCCGTTGTTTATGTTTGGGGCCATAGGGCCGGAGTGGCGGCTGGCTCCTGAAAATCCAGCGATCACGCGGGATGCCTCCCAGACCCAAGCTGGCACCAGTGCCAACTCGGGCTGGTTTGATAGTGCCAGCGGAGTCCCACAATCTGCCATCAAGGACGGGGCTGGTGAGTTTTGTTTCAGAGGGAAAGGCCCGTTGTTTTATGTTTGGGGGCCATAGGCCCGGAGTGGCGGCTGGCTCCTGAAAATCCGCGATCACGCAGGATGCCTCCCAGACCCAAGCTGGCACCAGTGCCAACTCGGGCTGGTTTGATAGTGCCAGCGGAGTCCCACAATCTGCCATCAGGACCGGGGCTGGTGAGTTTTGTTTCAGCGGGAAAGGCCCGTTGTTTATGTTTGGGGGCCATAGGCCGGAGTGGCGGCTGGCTCCTGAAAATCAGCGATACATGGGATGCCTCCCAGACCCAAGCTGGCACCAGTGCCAACTTCGGGCTGGTTTGATAGTGCCAACGGTCCCACAATCTGCCATCAAGGACCGGGGCTGGTGAGTTTTGTTTCAGAGGGAAAGGCCGTTGTTTATGTTTGGGGGCCTAGGCCGGGGGTGGCGGCTGGCTCCTGAAAATCCGCGATCGCGGGATGCCTCCCAGACCCAAGCTGGCACCAGTGCCAACTCGGGCTGGTTTGATAGTGCCAGCGGAGTCCCACAATCTGCCATCAGGACCGGGGCTGGTGAGTTTTGTTTCAGAGGGGAAAGGCCCGTTGTTTATGTTTGGGGCCTGTGTGCCCCGGACTGGCTGGCTGGCTCCTGAAAATCAGCGATCATGGGATGCCTCCCAGACCCAAGCTGGCACCAGTGCCAACTCGGGCTGGTTTGATAGTGCCAGCGAGTCCCACAATCTGCCATCAGGACCGGGGCTGGTGAGTTTTGTTTCAGAGGGAAAGGCCCGTTGTTTTATGTTTGGGGCCATAGGCCGGACTGGCGGCTGGCTCCTGAAAATCCAGCGATACGCGGGATGCCTCCCAGACCCAAGCTGGCACCAGTGCCAACTCGGGCTGGTTTGATAGTGCCAGCGGAGTCCCACAATCTGCCATCAAGGACCGGGGCTGGTGAGTTTTGTTTCAGAGGGAAAGGCCCGTTGTTTATGTTTGGGGGCCAGGCCCCGGTGGGCGGCTGGCTCCTGAAAATCCGCGATCGCAGGATGCCTCCCAGACCCAAGCTGGCACCAGTGCCAACTTCGGGCTGGTTTGATAGTGCCAGCGAGTCCCACAATCTGCCATCAAGGACCGGGGCTGGTGAGTTTTTGTTTCAGAGGGAAAGGCCCGTTGTTTATGTTTGGGGGCCATAGGCCCGGGTGGCGGCTGGCTCCTGAAAATCCCGCGATCGCAGGATGCCTCCCAGACCCAAGCTGGCACCAGTGCCAACTTCGGGCTGGTTTGATAGTGCCAACGGAGTCCCACAATCTGCCATCAGGACCGGGGCTGGTGAGTTTTGTTTCAGTGGGAAAGGCCCGTTGTTTATGTTTGGGGGCCATAGGCCGGAGTGGCGGCTGGCTCCTGAAAATCCGCGATATGCAGGATGCCTCCCAGACCCAAGCTGGCACCAGTGCCAACTTCGGGCTGGTTTGATAGTGCCAACGGAGTCCCACAATCTGCCATCAAGGACCGGGGCTGGTGAGTTTTGTTTCAGAGGGAAAGGCCCGTTGTTTTATGTTTGGGGGCCTGTGCCCCGAGTGGCGGCTGGCTCCTGAAAATCCAGCGATGCACCCCAGGATGCCTCCCAGACCCAAGCTGGCACCAGTGCCAACTTCGGGCTGGTTTGATAGTGCCAGCGGAGTCCCACAATCTGCCATCAAGGACCGGGGCTGGTGAGTTTTGTTTCAGGGGAAAGGCCCGTTGTTTATGTTTGGGGCCATAGGCCGGAGTGGCGGCTGGCTCCTGAAAATCTCAGCGATCGCAGGATGCCTCCCAGACCCAAGCTGGCACCAGTGCCAACTCGGGCTGGTTTGATAGTGCCATGAGGTCCCACAATCTGCCACCAAGGACCGGGGCTGGTGAGTTTTGTTTCAGAGGGAAAGGCCCGTTGTTTATGTTTGGGGGCCATAGTGCCGGAGTGGCTGGCTGGCTCCTGAAAATCCAGCGATCACGCCAGGATGCCTCCCAGACCCAAGCTGGCACCAGTGCCAACTCGGGCTGGTTTGATAGTGCCAACGGAGTCCCACAATCTGCCATCAGGACCGGGGCTGGTGAGTTTTTTTGTTTCAGCGGGAAAGGCCCGTTGTTTATGTTTGGGGGCCATGGCCCCGGGTGGCCGGCTGGCTCCTGAAAATCAGCGATCGCAGGATGCCTCCCAGACCCAAGCTGGCACCAGTGCCAACTCGGGCTGGTTTGATAGTGCCAGCGAGTCCCACAATCTGCCATCCGGAGGACCGGGGCTGGTGAGTTTTGTTTCAGCGGGGAAAGGCCCGTTGTTTATGTTTGGGGGCCATAGGCCCGAGTGCCGGCTGGCTCCTGAAAATCCAGCGATCGCGGGATGCCTCCCAGACCCAAGCTGGCACCAGTGCCAACTCGGGCTGGTTTGATAGTTTGGGAGTCCCACAATCTGCCATCAAGGACCGGGGCTGGTGAGTTTTTGTTTCAGCGGGAAAGGCCCGTTGTTTTATGTTTGGGGGCCTGTGCGGACTGGCGGCTGGCTCCTGAAAATCCAGCGATCGCAGGATGCCTCCCAGACCCAAGCTGGCACCAGTGCCAACTTCGGGCTGGTTTGATAGTGCCAGCGAGGTCCCACAATCTGCCATCAGGACCGGGGCTGGTGAGTTTTTTGTTTCAGAGGGAAAGGCCCGTTGTTTATGTTTGGGGGCCTGTGGCCGGACTGGCGGCTGGCTCCTGAAAATCCGCGATCACATGGGATGCCTCCCAGACCCAAGCTGGCACCAGTGCCAACTTCGGGCTGGTTTGATAGTGCCAATGGGTCCCACAATCTGCCATCAAGGACCGGGGCTGGTGAGTTTTGTTTCAGAGGGAAAGGCCCGTTGTTTATGTTTGGGGGCCATAGGGCCGGGTGGCGGCTGGCTCCTGAAAATCCGCGATCGCGGGATGCCTCCCAGACCCAAGCTGGCACCAGTGCCAACTTCGGGCTGGTTTGATAGTGCCAGCGGAGTCCCACAATCTGCCATCACGGACCGGGGCTGGTGAGTTTTGTTTCAGAGGAAAGGCCCGTTGTTTATGTTTGGGGGCCATAGGCCGGGTGGCGGCTGGCTCCTGAAACTCAGCGATCGCAGGATGCCTCCCAGACCCAAGCTGGCACCAGTGCCAACTTCGGGCTGGTTTGATAGTGCCAGCGGAGTCCCACAGTCTGCCACCAAGTACCGGGGCTGGTGAGTTTTGTTTCAGCGGGAAAGGCCCGTTGTTTATGTTTGGAGGCCATAGGGCCAGAGTGGC
>NW_022148206.1:0-35718 GCF_901933205.1 Camarhynchus parvulus
TCCCCTAATGTCTTCATTGCAAGACTTTGTTAGGTTTGTATTCACATTCCCATCCCAAAAAGAAGGTAGGGCATGGAGGCAGGAACTCACTGTTCTTTCAGGGACAAAAGCAGAGTAGGCACATGCTGGGCTGGGACTGCAGGGGGAACAAACAGCCAAGTTGTTGAGACAAACCTGATCAGGCAGAGCAGCTTTTTCTCTGAGGTGGTGCAAGTCCTGAGAGTTGATAAAATGTAATACCATGTAGTAATGAGTTGAATACTTTCCTTCTAGGCTGATTCTGTCTCTGGAGCAGAAGAATGTGGGCCTCAGAACGCTGGAAGAACAGAACCTGGCACTGAACAATCAGGTGTCTCAGTGTCAATCTGCTCTTCAGCAGGCCAAACAGCTCTCCTCAAACCGCGCAGGACAACTGCGGGAGCTCAACACACAGGTAAGCTGTGCAGTGGCATCCTCTTCTCCAGGGACACACAACAGCACCTTTGGCTTGGAGGCCCCAACCTCTTTCCCCTCCCAGCAGCATCCACAGCTGCCGTGTTCTGCCCGGGGCTGCTGCTGCACCCTGAGGCTGAGGCTGGATCTGGTGGCTGCTGCAGAAGTTTTCCCCCATCCTCTCCCGGGTCCCAGCAGGAAATGTGGGAGGAGAAGCAGCAGCAGACTCCTCTGGAGCTTCTCTGTCCCTCTGTTAGCAGTGTTGACCCAGACAGAGTTGGTGCCTGTGCCGGGCACTGAGCAATGTGGGGACACAGAGGTGGCTGTGGCAGGCTGGGCAGGGCACTTCCAGCACAGCCAGTTCAGCTGCTGTTCAGAGCTGCAGCCCAAGGATGCCCATTGCCTCCCTTTCCCTGTTTTCTCTCCATTTGTCTCCATTGCAATCCTTGCTTCTGTGCCTTCTGGTTTTGGCATGATTTTGCCTGAAATAATTTCTCCTTTGTTGCTCTCCCTGCGGCCCACTCTGCTGCCTCAGGAGCAGCCCTGTCCCTGAGGCTGTGTGCATCCATCTTCCAGGTGCAGGGCACGCTGCTGGCAGAGATAGAGAAGGGAGATCACCAGGCAAGTCAAGAGAAGCAGCTGCTGGAAGCTGAGGTGTCTGAGCTGCGTGTGAGGCTCCAGAGCTCTGAGGAAAGAGCAGAGGCCATGGCCACACAGTGTAAGGCCGTGGTGCTGGAGCTGAGGAAGACACAGGCTCAGAGGAACAATCTCAGAGCCCAGAATCAGCAGCTGCAGAAACAGATGGACGATTATGTACAAGGTACAGCTTCTCCTCTCAGCCACTGCCCCATCTTGTCTCACCAGCGGGGATCTCTGATGCCATGCAGGAGGAGGGCACGGCCGAAAGGCCAGAGAGAAAAACAGCCAGCAGGAGATTCCTGCAACCCGGTGCCAGTGCAAGCTTTCTCTTGCAGAAGGATGCTGTGGCGGGAATTGCCATCTAGCTGTACTAGGGCTTATCCCCTCACAGCTCACTGCCCTCAGGTGCCGTGTCTACGAGCTAAGGAGCTGTAGCTGGGTGCCTCAGCTCGATTACCCCAAACTCCAGGCCCTGCCAGAGCCTCCAGGCTATTGGCCTCTCTGGAGCAGGGCTGCACAGGCATCCCCTCTCCTTTGTCTCTCTTGAGTTGCTCACTGTGTACAAGGCCAAGAGCAAACACACTTTCCTATCCCTCTGAACCTTGCCCCTTTCATTCCTGCCATTTTCTGTGCCTGGAAGTTTCCTTCATTTCTGTCAGCTTTGGAGCCCTTGTGGGCTTAGGGCCTGGCAAACACAGGCAGGTAGAGAAGACAGTGCTGTTGTCTCTGCAGGATGCACATCAGTTTACCTTTGCTTTGCTTTTCCCCTTCCCATTTCCCCTTTTCTTTCCCCTTTCCTGCTGCAGAGTGGTTGCAGGCAGAAGCCAAGCACATCTCTCACGAAATTGCCCTGGAGAAAGAGGCCACTGAAAGGAAGGAAGAGGCTGTGGCTCTTCGTCAGGAGGTGGCATCTCTGAAGAGGAAATTGGAAAACCTGGAGAAGGAAAGGAAGGATGTGCTGGTGAGATTGGCAGATGCCACAAAGTGCCATTTCCTAGTGTTGTTTGGACCTTGTGTTCATAGTTCTAAAGAGCACCTTTTCCCAGTTTAACTTTTGTAATTGCATTCTTCTGAATAAGGAGGAGAAGATGTTGTAGTCATGGCAAAGGCAGTTAATGCTGAGGCTGCTGATTTTCCTCCATGCTGGGCTTCTGTGCCCTAGAACCTTTAGTTCTCAATGTCCACACTGTCCCTATTGACATTGCATGGTTTGGGCAATTCCTGGTGTCCAAACCCATGTTCAGATTTCTAAATATCTGGATCTGGAAGGAAGAGGACCGTCCCAAGTTTGCTGTTAATAGAAAGGTGTTTGGCCTTGGGCATCGGAGAGCAGCCAGTGGGGAGAGAGGAGAGGAAAGCCAAGTGCTGATCCCCAGCAGGACGTGTGCCTGCAAGGGGAGAACTCGTCCTGAGTGGCAGCAGAGAATGACAGACTGATCTGGCCATTGCTGCTCCCAGAGAGGGCAGTGGGGCTCTGGGGGATGGAGCCATGGAAACTCTACACAGGAGAGGGGGAAACCACTGCTGTCAGCCCAATGGCAGGGAATGAAAGGCTGGGGCTGTTTGCTCTTCCCTTCCTCCCTGATGGAGAGCACATCCTCGTGGCACTGCCTGAATCCTGCTTAGCGTGCACTTGAAATCCTGGCTGCAGTTCTGGCAGCTCCTCCCCAAAGGAGCACTGGAGTGGAGCTGCAGGAGGTCAGGGAAGGGCAGAAGGGAAGCTGGAATGGCGTCTGAAAGTGACAAAGGGACCAGCAAAGCTCTGAGACCCAGCAAAGGGGCACCTGTGCCTGCCCCTGCTGCAGGAGTCCAGATCTGGTATGAAAAGCAAAGTGAGAGAGGGAATGAGTGACCCTTTCTCTCCCTGTTTTGGCAGCATGAACGGGAATGGTACCAGCAGCAGATGAGAAATCTGGAAAAGGAGAATGAAATGCATGCACCTGAGATGAGAAATCATAAGGAAAAATACTCAAGAATTGGAATTGGAGAGGGAAGCATGCAGGAAGATTTGGAGCATGGCGTTGCTGCTTTGAAGAAATTGAGGGACAGCACTCAAGTACTGAGTGCTGCACTGAGCAAGAGTGAACTTGCCAAAGGGTCTCTGAAGAAAGACTTGGACATCCTGAAGGGAAAGACTTGTATCCAGGCAGGTACTGGCATTGACCTTCATGTCCACTCCAGTGTCCTGAATTATTCCAGTGATATTTCCCATGAAGAGGTGGGTCTCTATCCCTGTCAGTGCAGGCCTGCTTGGGTAAAGCAGCCTGGGCTGCAGCAGGCAGCCTTGTCTGCCTGCCTGGCTCCAGCCAGAGACCATTGACTGCCAGATTGTTTCCTGGCAAGCCCGGAATGACTGATCCAGCTCTGGAGCTTGCTGTTCAAATCAGCTCCAGGCCAAAAGCTGGGCATGGGGAGCTGCTTCTGCTGTGCCCATGCAAGGGGAGGCAACACATGGGGGTTTGGATTTGGTGTGGGAAGGAATGGAGCAGGTGAGCAGAGTAATGGACTAAAGCGAGCAGAGTTTTGTTCTAGAGGGCTGAACAGCAGCTGCACTGCTGGTGCTTTGAGGACGCTTCCTGAGATGGAGATTTCTGAGGGACAGCTTCTGTGGTGTTAGTAAATATGGGAATCATCTCCTCTCTGAACACCCAGCAGCTGTAAAAAAAAACCCCAAAAACAATTTTTGCTCCCCCAAAAAAAAAAAAAAAAAAAAACCACCCCCCCCCCGGGGGGGGGGGGGGGAGGCTTTGACTGCCTCTGCAGAGCCTCAGGCTCCTCTGGAACTTGGCACCTTAGGCCAGGCAGTGCTTTGGAGACCTCTGCTTGTTCCCTTGCCTCTCCCTGTCCCTGCTGTGGCACACCCCTTTGTTGGTTCTCTCTCTTGTGGCAGCCCATGGCTTTCACAAGGGCACCTTCACTGCGCTGCCTCCCTCCCTGGCCCCGTGTCCCTGCACACACACACTGGCCTCTCTTGCACAGCCTCCAGCGAGAGCTTTTTGCCCCCAATGTTGTCTGGTGCAGTTCAGGGTCTCAGAGCAGAGATCTCCTTGCCTTGATGTCCAGAGGTCCTTTTGCTCCATGTTTGCTGGCAGGTTTCTGTGACCCTCTCTCCCATCCAATGTGCAGGTAAACACTGAAAGGAGAAGAATCAGAACTTTTAGGAGAATGTTCCCCCCAAACTACTTTACCTTGCCTGTCCCCAAGTCTGCCCATCAAAATCTGTTAACTTTTGAAATAGAAGAGTCCTCCAGTAGCTCAGGGGAGCAGCAGCTCTCGTGCTGAGGCACAGCCTGTGGAGAAAGTGGTCAGTGGCCCAAATGTGTGCTTTGGAAATCAGAGCTGGGCTCCTAAATCCCATTGGAAGTCTCTGTAATAGACCTGTGGTGGCTGAGGGATGCACATGGGAAGGGTTTGGCAGCCTTGAAGTGGACTTGTTGATGATCTGAGCTCTGTTGTGTCTGGGAGCCTGTTCCTTTCCCCTTGCCCAGGGGCAGAGCGTTGGTGAGGGCTGGAGTTGGAGGCTGTGTCTGCCCCGAGAGCCGGTACCGTGGGGCTGCAGGTGCTCCTGCCAGCGTGGGCTTGTCTGAGCCGGGCCTTGTGCCTCTTTCAGGTGTCCCTGCTGCAGTCACAGCTGGCCCAAGAGCGACAGCACCACCTGGAGAGCTGTGCAGGGAGCAGGCAGGAGACACAAGGTGCAGAAGGAACCTCGCTGCTTCCTGAACATCTCAGAGAGGAGCCAGGCTGCAGCTGGATGCAGTCTTAGATTTAGACTTAGTCAGTAGTTTATGTTTAAAGGATAGTATAGGTGTAATTGAACCTTTATAAAACTGTGTTCCATAGGATAAAGGATATATTTATAGGAAAATAAAGAGTTTATTATGATCATGAATAAAGTAAAGATCTTTATCAGGGTTATTTATTACCCAGTGCAGAGACCTATATCTTCCAGTATAGTGCATTATATTTTGAAGCAACATTGAAGCAATTCTAGTCAAGCCAGCAAAAACCAATTCTTAATTAAAGATTGATGCCACTCACCCAAACCAATGAGCACGGGCAAACATTTCTCTCAGGCTCAAGGCGTGACCTTGAGGAGCATCCTCACTCCAGGGAGGAATCTGCACAAGGGAGACATGTGCCATGAACCACTTTGGTGAGGGCAGGAGAAACCTGCCATGTGTGGAGCTTTTTCATTTGTCCCTAGGAAGCTGCAGCCTGTTTGTTCTCAGAGTCACAGAATCTCAGGCTGGGGGAGGCTGGAGGCACCTCTGGAGGTCACCTTGCCCAGCCCCTGCTCCATCAGGGCCACCCAGAGCCGGCTGCCCAGGATGTGTCCAGGTGGCTTTTGAGTCTCTGCAGGGATGGAGACTCCCCCAGCTCCCCGGGCACCTGCGGCAGTGCTCGGCCACCCTCCCAGTGCAGAAGTGTCTCCTGAGCTCGGAGGGCCCCTCCTGTGGGTCACTTTGTGCCCGAGGCCCCCGGGGCTGTCCCTGGCCCTGTCCCCTCTGCAGCCTCCCCCTGGCTTTTCATCCCCAGGGATGAGATGCCCTGAGCCTGCTCTGCTCCAGGCTGGGCAGTGCCAGCTCTCTCAGCCTCTCCTCGTGGCAGAGACGCTGCAGTCCCTCCATCAGCTTCATGGCCCTGTGCTGGACTCTGTACAGTCTGTCCCTGTGTCCCGTCCTGGGCAGCCCAGCTCTGGGCCCAGCACTCCAGGGCTGGCCTCACTGGCGTGGAGCAGAGGGAAAGGATCCCCTCCCTCTGCCAGCTGGGACACAGCTCCCAGTGCAGCCCAGGACGCTGTTCTGCATGGCTGCAGGAGCACATTGCTGCCCCATGGGCATCCTGCTGTCCAGCAGAACCCTGCCAAACTTCAGTTTTCCAACTGGGTGGCCCCCAGCAGGCACCGCTGCCTGTGGTTGTTCCTTGCCAAAGACAGGACTCAGCACTTGTCATTGAACTGTCCCCCTTGTTGAACTGTCAACTGCCCTCTCCTCTCCACATCTCCCTTTTCAGGTAACTAGGGGTGTACCCCTCATTTGGCCCCAGGGGCTCCCCAGATGAGGGAAAACCTCCTTTAATAGTTCTGTGCCAGGATTGAGAGATGCACGGGACTTTTTTTGGTCTTCAGGTTGCTGTTTATTGTTATCAGAAACTTGGCACGCCATCTGCTGCAGACTTAGCACGCTAGAAAGTTCAGCAAAAATGGTCACAACATGTACTGTTTCAAGGTCTTTTAAAGCTGTTTTAGCCAATTAACTCTTAAAATGTACTTTATTTCTACCTTTCTACCAATAACTAATCCTTTGTCTGTCCAGGTAATCTCTGCACTGCAGCTTCCCACAGCAAATCACCCTCTGCCACCAACACTGCAGAAAATGGAGTAGATGAAGAAGAAGCTCAGACAATGCTCAAAATCCTCCATCTTGCTTCCTATCTACCTCCATACTAAAATCCCAAAACTCTAAATTTCTCACCCTGTGACAAACCACACTATTCTTTTTTGTCTATTTCACACACTTGTGGACTCCAATCCATCCCAAGTCTTGGAAGCCTTCTCCATGGGCAAAGGTTAAAAGCAGTGCTTCCCTGGGGGCCAGGACCCCTCAGGGCTGGCAGAGAAATACTCCCTGTGCCCTGGGTTCCAACACCTCCCCCTTCTGATTGAACCAAAACCATGACCCATTCTCTTCCCCGAGTTTGGCCACTCCATCCTCCAATGGTTGTATGCTTTCATGAAGAGATTTTGAATGATCAGATAAATCATACAACACATTCCTTCAAATTTCTTACATCCATGTCTGTGCACTAGCAAAAGATAATCAATTGCTGCTCTGTTTTGCAGAGTCCCCTGTCTCACACCTTGAACATCATTAACAAATTGCTCAGTGCAAGAGAGTTAGCACAAGAGTGCTTGCTCAGCCAACACACCATTTGATCCAATTGCTTCAAGGCTGCTCCCGCAGCTGCCTGTGGCAGAAGGAGAGCTGTTATAAATCTTTGGCCTTTCTTCCATGTGCTAAAGCTATCATCACAATTGGGATCATACTGGTTAACAGATCCTTTCCCTCTATGCCTTTGCTCTCTTATCATTGTCATATTGGATGTCAGTAAAGAAGGTCTCCCAATGCTGCATGGACTGCCTTTGACATTTGAATGGATCGCGGGCCAAATTCTGTCCCCACAAATGAAAAAGATTCCTTGTGGTAATTGCAATGGAATCTGGTTGGAGTGACCATCACTCCTGTGAAATTGCATCAACATGTTGCATTTCTATATATAATGTGATTTGGGGTTACATCTGTCATTTTGTTTTTACTTTGTTTTGACCCAGGAAGACCAAATACTACACAAAATTCCATCTTCACTGAGCCAAGAATTTCCAGTTCTTGATGTTCATAAGGAGCCTCAGGAAGAAATTTGGTCCAAACACCCCAACCGTCCACTGAATTCAAAAGGAATCATGACAGTTTCAAAGGGATATTTTCTGGAATTGCCCATTTGTCTACTGGCAAACCAACCAAATATGCTGAGAATGGCTTCCTCAGCCTTGAGTGAGTCAAGAAAATGGGGTCCAGGTCTGACACATCGGCCAGAGTTTCTCAGACATTTTCCCTTGGTTGACTCACAGGCAAGGCCACATTGCTTAAGACAGCCAGTGAGATCATAAGGCACAAGCATAATATCTGATCAAGCTTCATGCTCAACGGCCTTATCTCTTGCAAGAATCCCCAAACCTCAACATGACCCTCCCTCACAAAACCCAGTCCACAATTTTTGCACACAAGATGAAAAGATGACTGATGTCTGTGACGTCAACCGCAGTCTTGACACTGGTTCATGTCTGCGTGCTTGCTTCTCTGTTCCCAGGTTTGTTGCCTGCTTGTTTCGGGACTCGAAAGGGTTTCATGTGTTTTACTGGAATCCACTTCAGTCCTGCACCTGTGGAGACACAAGCATACCCTTTGACCCAGGTTATTAGCTGGAATGAGCCTTCAATCTGCCCTGTCTGTAGATTTCTGATCAAAACTAAAGGATTTTCCCTTAGTGTCACCAGGGTGCTGTTCAAAAAATGCCTGACGATTGGTGGAGTAGGTTCTGCAAAGCTGTTCAAGAAGTTTAGAACACACAAAGCTTTGTTCAACCACATCTGAGGCATGGCCTCTGCATCCCCCCTTTTCTGTTTATCCAAAAGGGATTTTAAAGTGTGGTGTGTCCTTTCAGTGATGGCCTGGCTCATAAGAGAATGAGGGATGCCGAAACTACGACAAACACCCCAATTTTTAAGAATGTGCCAAGGGTGTGTCCCCTGTAAGTTGGGCCATTGTCTGTTTTTATTTGTTGAGGAACACCCAATGATCCAAATGCCTGCAAAAAGTGCTGACATGCATGCCTTGCTGTTTCGCCTGCATGCAGGGAGGCAAAGACTGCTCCTGAGAAGGTGTCCACTGACACATGAACATTTTTGAGTCTCCCAAAAGGCAGGTATTTTGTGACATCTGTTTGCCACAACTGCAGACTTTGCAATCCTCTTGGATTGACTGCTCTGTAGTGACAGGAGGTTGCACAAGCTGACAATCAGGGCAAGTACTTATGATGGTTTTCTCTTGGTCTTTGGAAATGTCAAATGTCCACTTGTGTGTTTTGATGAAAAAATGCATGACTCAGTTTTGCCTGTTCAAAAATGTTTGCCAAGGTGTTTGAAATTTTCCTGGTCAATTCATCTGCTTGTGCATTTCCTTCCACTAAAAATCCTGGAAGTGAAGAGTGTGCCCTGATGTGGGGGAGAAAGTATTTGTGTTTTCTCTGCTATAACATTTTCTGCATACCTACAAGATAGCAATACAAATCCTCACTATCAACCTCTTTCAAAAGTGACCCTTTTATTATTTTGACTACATTGGCTACATAAGCTGAATCTGTAATTAGATTGAGAGGTTCTTGAAACAATTGAAATGCTCCGACCACTGCTGCTAATTCTACAATTTGAGGTGTTTTTTTTTTTTTTTTTTTTTTTTTTTTTTTTTTTTTTTTTTTTTTTTTTTTTTTTTTTTTTTTTATCAAACTTTGACTTTTAAACTATATACATCCATGTACTATCCCAATTATATAGACACATAGATGCATAGATGCAGATATGGATACAGGCACAGTGTTTTGGGCAATTCACCCCAAAAACAAGGTCCCCTGGAGATATCCATTGTGTTTATCCATCTTTCTGCATCACCCACCAAGTCCAATCCAGTCCCTGAGCAAAGACAACCCCACAGGCAGGTTTGTCTTTGCTCGACGCAGAATTAATCCCAACAGTCTTTCCCAGCACACCTCTCATGTGCACCACCAGAACTTTGTCTCCACCTGCTGTGCACAGGGGTTTGCACTGGGCATGACCAGCTCGGCTGGTGGAATCTCTGCTATTAACTAACCATGTAGCCTTTGCTAAATGCAGCTCCCCCTGCTTGAGGGTCCCATCCCCCCATTGCCTTCAATGTGTTTTTGAAGAGTTCATTGCACTGCTGACCTTTCCTGGCCGCTGCTGCACAGTAGGGAATGTGATTTACCCACTCAATGCCAGGTTCTCTAGCCCAGGTGTTGATAAGGCTGTCCTTGAGATGAGTCCCTTTGTTGGACTCAATTCTCTCACAGGTACCATGCCTCCAAAGGACCTGCTTTTCAAGGCCCAGCATGGTGTTCTGGGCAGTGCCACGAGGCACAGGGTAGGTCTCCAACCAGCCAGTGGTGGCTTCTACCATTGGGAGCATGTAGCACTTGCCTTGGCGCGTTTGAGGCAGCGTGATGTAGTCAATCTGCCAGGCCTCGCCATACTTCTGTTTGAACCATGGCCCCCATACCACAGGGGCTTCACCCGCTTAGCTTGCTTGATGGCAGCTCACGTCTGACAATCATGGATAACCTGGGAGATGCTGCCCATGGTTACATCCACCCCTGGCTCTCGTGCCCACCTAGAGGTGGCATCTCAGCCCTGATGGCCTGAGGCACCACGGGCCCATCAAGCTGTGAACAACTGTCCCTTGTGTTGCCAATCCAAACCTGTCTGTAACACCTCGATTTTTGCAGCCTGATCCACCTCTTCATTCTTTCAGTGCTCCTCATTAGCTCTACTCTTGGGCACGTGGGCACCCACATGACAGACTTTCACAGGTAGCTTCTCTACCCGAGTGGCAATGTCTTGCCATTCTTCTGCAGCCCAGATTGCTTTTCCCGTATGCTGCCAATTGGCCTTTTTCCACCTTTCCAGCCAGGAAAGGCCTCCACAGAGCATTGTCTGCCATCCATGAGTCAGTGTAGAGAGACAGCTCTGGCCACTTCTCTCCCTCAGCAATGTCCAGGGCCAAATGGAAGGCTTTGAGTTCAGCAAGTTGGCTCAATCCATCCCTCTCCTTCAATAGCTTCTGCAACCTGTCCCATGGAGCTCCATTCAGCCGCTTTGCACTTTCAGTTCATCCTTACAATATAACAGGAACTGTCAGTGAAAAGAGTGCAGCGTGTTTCTGCTTGTGGCAGTTGGTTCTAAGGTGGAGCTTCCTCAGCACACGACACCTGTGCCTGCCCCTCTTCTTCCAGTAGATCAAAGTTGTCACCTTCAGGCCAATTCATAATTATCTCCAAGATCCCAGACCAATTTTTGTTTCCAATACTGGCATGCTGTGTGATGCGGGCAATCCTTTTACTCCATTGGCATTGGTGGCATGGTGGCTCAGAGAACATTTCCTTTAAACATTCACCCCAGCACTGGCAGTCGGTGTGCTGGGAGAAGTTGTACCTCTATGCCAGTCACCTCTGGGGCAGCTTGAACTCCTTCTGAGGCTGCCAGGATCGCCTTCTCTATGGGAGTGTAGTTGGCTTCAAGACCCTCTAACTTCAGCTCCAGAATCCCAGTGGTCGACCCTGAGTCTCCCCAGGCACCTTCTGCCAAAGGCTCCAGGACAGGCCATTGCTCCCAGCTGCAGAGTAGAGCACATTCTACACCTCTGGTCCCATCCTGACTAGGCCAAGGACTACTACACGAGTGATCTCCTGCTTGATCTGGGAAAAGTCTGTTGCTGTTCAGGGCCCAGTGGAAATTGTTCTTCTTGCAAGTTACCAGGTAAAGAGGGCTCACAATCTGGCTGCACTTAGGAACATGCATTCTCCAAAAGCCTGTGGTGCCTAGGAAAGTTTGTGTTTTCTTCTTGTTGGTCGGTGGAGACATTGCTGTGATCTTGTTGATTACCTCAGAGGTATCTGGCATCGTCTGTCCTGCCATTTTATTCCCAGGAACTGGACCTCTTGGACAGGTCTCTTGACTTTGCTCTTTTTGATGGAGAAGCCGGCTTCCAGCAGAATATGGATGATTTTTTCTCCTATCTCAAATACTTCCATTTCTGAGTTCCCACACACAATGATGTCACCGATGTACTGCAAGTGCTCTGGAGCCTCACCCTTTTCCAGTGCAGCCTGGATCAGTCCATGGCAGATGGTGGGGCTGTGTTTCCACCCCTGGGGCAGTCGGTTCCAGGTGTACTGCACGACCCTCCAGGTGAAAGCAAACTGAGGCCTGCATTCAGCTGCCAGAGGAATGGAGAAAAATGCATTGGCAATGTCAGTAGTGGCACACCACTTTGCTGCCTTGGACTCCAGCTCGTACTGGAGCTCCAGCATGTCTGGCCCAGCAGTGCTCAGCAGTGGAGTCACTTCATTCAGGCCACAATAGTCCACAGCCAATCTGCATTCTCCATCAGACTTATGCACAGGCCAAATGGGGCTGTTGAAGGGTGAGTGGGCCTTGCTGACCACTCCTTGGCTCTCCAGCTCTCGGATCATTTTGTGGATGTGGATCATGGCATCTCAATTTGTCTGATATTGCCAGTGATGCACCTCTGAAGTGGCAATTGGTACTTGTTGCTCTCCTGCCTTCAAGAGTCCAACAGGAGAAGGATTTTTGGACAGCCCAAACAAGAACTTTCATTTGCCTAACGCACTCTGCCTCCACAGCAGCCATTCCAAAAGCCCAGCAGAGTCCTTTTGCATCTTTGAAATAACCACTCTGGAGGAAATCTCTGCCCAGAATACACGGCGCCTCTGGGTCAGTCACAATAGGATGTTTGTTCCACTCTTTCCCAGTCTAACTCACCTCAGCTTCCAGCAGGGTCAACTGCTGTGATCCCCCATCACCCCAGCAATAGAAACAAGTTCTGCCCCCACATGTCCTGATGGGATTGGAGTACACTGTGCACTAATGTCAACAAAAGCCTCCTATTTCTATGGCTCTGATGTACCAGGGATCCACTCAGCCCAAAAGACACAATTTTCTCTCGCCTCTACCTGGCTAGAGGCAGGGCCTCTCTAGTCCTGGCTACCATTCCCTCCCTGGGCATATATTCTGCATGTTCCTTCAAGGGGATCTGACATATCATCCTCCCTTCTGTTATACCTGGCAGCTCAGTCACAGGAAGCTGGGGCTGCATTCATTTGGGTGGAAATCCCTCTGTTAGTCGTTTCCTCCTTTAGCTTGCATACTCACGCTGGTAGGACAGACATGGGTTTTCCATTCCACCCTCTCATGTCTTCCCCATGCTCATACAGGAAGAACCACAGGTCAACTCATGGGGTGTACTCCCTCTCCCTCGCTGGGGAATGTTGGGCGCTCACACTGGGGGTTCTGGTTTTATTATAGATGGATAATGAGATGATTGGCTCTCGCAATTCAGGGATAACTGTTGTGTTAATATTAAGAAAAGCTTTAATGATGTATAGTTATGTTATTGTAGTTTAGATGTCCTCTGTTCTCCACATAGTTCCCTTTCTCCCCCATATTGTTACCATCAGACAGCTGGGGTTGTCTAGGACAGGTACAAAGAAGCTGCACATGTGCCCCTTGCATGGGGCAGTTGGGAATGGAAAAGCTTGGTGCTTAGGGGGTGAGGCAGACAGCACCTGATCTCCAATCCAGTTACAAGAAGGCAGTCTCCACCCATAAATGGCAAAGAAGAACTGATTGACAGACTTTGGGAGGGGCCAGGGCTGGCTGATGCAACCCTCAGGGGTATAAAAGACTGAGCATCCATCTTGAAGATGAACCTGCCACGTGGTATGCACGAGGGCAGTCCCCAGTGCTGAAAATTTTCCCTTATGTAGTCCTTTTGTTGTATTTTTGTCAAGGTTTAATAACCTTTTTAAATTTTCAGAGCAAGCAGTTTTTTCTCACAGGTTTGCGCTGGTGCCACATGGGAACTGTCCTTGCTTATCTCCTTTCTTATCTTCTCTCTGAATTTTTCCTGTTCATCCTTGAAATTCAACCACAGCAGCGACATGAGTGTGTATCAGGCCATGGACGATGGTCTCATCATTCCTGAGCTTGCTTGCTACAGAACTCATAGTCCCTTGGTTGTCCACTAAATGCATTGTTCCCATGAAGCTGGAGTATTCCAATGGCCCATGCAGTGCAAGGCTCCACCACATTTGCAATGTGCACCTGACCTTGTCAGGGCCATTATGCTGTCCATCCCTTACAAAAAGTTTCTCCATTACTGCCATTTGTCTCAGTGATGGAGGTTAGGATTTTTCCTTTTTTTTTCTTTCTCTTAGGATATTTTCTCCCATTTGTTGCTAAGAGATTGATACTTGAGAGAACAAGAGATGTGGCTGAGAGGAGGAGGAGGCAGAAGGGGACTGTCTTACCTTAGGGGTTTTCTCTTGGGAAGGGCAGGGATACCACAAGATTTTGGCCAGCGGGTGAGGGGCTAAGCTCTGCCCCTCTCACTCTCTCGGGATCAGAGGAGGGACAGCCGGTCTGTGGTCACTGCCTGGAGGATGTTATGAGTAAAAAAAGCGATACTCATCTTTTATAAAAATAAAGTTTGCAGAGTTACAAGTTGAGTTGGGAGCTGATTGCTGGCCGAGGAGAGTTCTTTGTTAGCTGCATGTTGTAACCACCTATTAAGTGTCAGTCGTAAACCCTCTATGGTTGAGAATTCCCCTTTTTGTATGAGTACTGCCCTGCCTAAAGCAAGGTTGATGGCCCTTCTGGGACAGTGCAAGAAAGAGACATCGGAGTACATGCAGATAACCTCAGACCCAGAATGCAACAAGAAAGGACCCCCACCAAACTTACCAAAACCCCCCAAAACAACAAACCAACACAGAATTAAGAGATCAAAGTGATGTCTGGACGTGAGGAACAAAGTACAGAGCCTGCAGAGATGCTGAGACCCTTTTTTGCCGCTTGCCCTAGCTAAGGAAGGACCCCGGCTAGTGGCAAGACCCTGGGAGGCAAACCCGAAAGTTGTAACACAGGGTTTACCCCCACTGCTCTCGTGAGGATGGGACCCCCCAGCTCTGCCCCCTAGTGGACAAAGCTGCACTTTCCTCCTCCTCCGAGCCACTCCTGGGAGCGACGATGGCGAAACCGCAGACCCGTCGAGCCTCCCAACCTTGAGCTGATCACTTTTAATAAAGGCATTAAAAAGGAGAAAAGATATCCTGCCCTGTTTATTTCAGAGGATTCTCTGCCACTGTAGAGCTTTTGTCCTGCCACTGATTCTCCTACCATGGCTTGCTGCTTCCAAGGTTCCTGCTGCAATCCATTTCACCAGCTGGAGGGGCAGCAGGACCGGCTGTCCCTGAAGGTTCCAATGGAAGCCCCTTCTCCATCCCTTCCGCCAGCCCGCCCGCCATTGCTGTGCGCAGAGAGGCGGCCGAGCTCGCGCCACAGCGCCCCCTGCAGCCCCGGGGGAATCATCGCCCCGCCCTGCCTGGCCGGGAGCCAGCAGCGCCCCTGCTGGCTGTGCCCGGAACTGCACCACAGGGGAAGGTTCCTGCAGCCAGGACAAGGCCGGCCCTGGGGCTCTGCGTCTGCTCATCTGTGCTGCCAGGCTTGGTGTTTGTTTGCCTTGTTATACACACACACGCTAGTAAGGAACTGCTATTCCTTTTCTCATATCTTTGCCTGAAAGCCCCGTCATTTCAAAGTTATAAGAATTTAGAGGGAAAGGGGTCATGTTTTCCATTCTAAGGGAGCTTCCTGCCTTTCTTGGCAGACACCTGTCTTTCAAACCAATACACTCAGGCATTCGATCCTTTCCTTCCTGGTCTTCCAGGGCTTTTTATGATGGTGTTTCTACAGGCTGTCCCTGTAAATAAAAGTCTCTCCTTCATTTGTTATAAGCCACTCTCAGAGAGAAAGGGTCCCTGTCTCCCTCAAGAACACATGCTCAATCCCCACATCCTGGGCCAAGGAGCCCAGAACCCTTGCTTCTGTATCTTCAAGTTGCAAGCCTGTACCCATGGGGTCCCAAACTTGAATCAACCAGGTTGGAAAAGCCTCGTACCCCTGTCGTGCAATGTCTTTCCACAGACTGTGGAGACTATCAAACAACAGGGACTCAGTGATGATCGTGGCCTCTGGCTCCTCCGTGGTTGTGAGGGCCTTGGTTCCCCGTTCACAATAATTGGGTACATCGATGTGGTTTAGACTTCTTTCTCTGCAGAGGGGCGACTGCTGCTGGCTGTAGCTGGCCTTGTGGCTGAGCTGGAACCCAGATGGTTGTAACATCCGTGGGTTCTACTGCTGCACCATCATCCTTTCCCTCTGATTGCAGCTGGTGCTGCTGGACTATGTCCCTGACCTCTGTGTCAGGTTTTGGGGTAGCTACCCAAAGTAACCACACCCTGTCTCAACTTTTCCAGCATTTCTCTTGCTGCCTCTAATTTTTCACACTCTTTTTCAAATTTGGTTAGCATTTCCTGGGCTATTTCAATCTCTCTAGGTCATGCCCACAGTTTATTGGTTCCTTGTTCTTTAACATGGGTCAATTTAGCTGTTAGTACCATTATAGATTTTGGTTTTCCTTTCACTACTGATTCTGGATCCAGAGGCATTGTTGTAATCTGCATCCCTTGAATCACTGAGTGAATTAGCCTAATAAAACATGGAATCATACAAGGCAGAAAAGAAGAGTCCCAAAACTGAACATAACAACATGAACCCTAACTTTTTCCACCAAACACCTCCAAAGAGGTTATCCCACCAATCTGCTTTCAAGATTGAATTCCACTTTTGTACCGGCACGTGGGCCACCCTTTTAATTTCTTCCGCCAGTTCTCTGATAGCTTCCCCATAATCATCAATTTCTACACAACACTCAGATTCATTAAATCTCCCACAAACTCCTCCTTCTTCTGCTAACAAATAGTCTGGGGCAATCCTCTTTTGGTACACAAACACCCGCATTTGCGAATATTGCCTGGCCAACAATTTTAGGGCACCAGAGGTGTGATTTGACACCATCTCCACTACTGCTTGGAGCCTTATCACTCAATTCAACAGGTAAATTGGGGTCCTATATCCCCATGACCCATCCTGAGCCTATGTTGCTGGGTCATAATATACTGTAATTCTTTCTGCAGGCCATTCGTCCTCCCCCCATTTTTGGTTGCCTCCTGCTGTTGGGAAGTTGAAATTCAAATCTCTTTTATTCCGCTGCAGGGTTTCATACAGTGGAGTTCCTAACACATTGCTCCTAGACCTCGGTAGAACAAAGAAGGAGGGTTGTATTACTCCCAAGGTACAGGTTCCTTCCCATTTTTGAGGTAACTCACTGTATGCTCGTTGCCCACAAATCCAATATATCCCATCTGGGGCTTTCCATTTCTTATCAGTTTTCTCCGGTTGTTCCCCAATAAGACCTCAGGCTGTTGATGGATTGGTAGGGGTTAGCTCCAGGACTTCTGTACCAGCATAAATCAATCTGTTCATCCCATTCACAGTTTATTTTTTTTATTGGTCCCCAATATCCAACAGGGGTTTCAGGTCACCAAACTTTTGAACGATTATCCACATTGACTACTAATGTGGATTTACAAGGAGTATACCTCACGACTTTATCAAATTTCTTTCCTTCTCGAGTTATACAAATGATTCCAATTACTTGATGGCTTAGAATCCATCCTTCAGGTCTCTTCAATGTTCCAGAAATCTGGGTGTGGTTCCACTTTAAAAATTGCTCTGGAGCTAAGCTCTCACCTTTCCACAGCCATCTTTCAGGCATTTTTAGACCTCCACAAATCCAACATTTGGATAATCCCAATTCTGTAGCAATCTCTTGCATCAATCCCACAAACAGATTCCTATTCGAGGCTGGCAGGTCCCAATCTTTGTAGTGCTGTTTTAGCTGTTTATACAACTCGGACAATTCTTTTGACTCTTTTCTCCTGTTCTTTCCTCTATTCCCCTTTGTTTCCTTTTCTTCTTTCATTCTCTCTTTTAATTTTTCCCTTAGTGCCCGGCCTCCTATGCCTATACTTGGATCATCTCCATTATCATCTCTTTCAAAACAAAAGAATCTTTCCTATTGAGGGCAAATCTGATTACCATGGGGATGAGGAGCCTGTCCATTATATCCCAAATATTTTCCTACCCAATACATCTTTCTTTTGTTAACACAAATATCTATAAAACTGCTGCGATTGTAGCAGGCAGAACGAACATACAGGTGTGTCACAAACACTGATTCCATCTTGCCCCTAATCCACACAGGGTGATTGCAATAGTCACAAATGTTGAAATTGCTGGGACTTGGTTTTTGCCCTGTTTGCTTTTTCACTGCCAATCCTCTCATTTCTTGAACTCTGTCCAGTGTGGCTTTCCAGCTTTGGCCAACCGCCAAGGGTACCATAATGATCACAGTGAAAATAATCCTCAGGAAATCCACCTTTCTACCTTTCTCAAGGCCCCTTGGGTTGCAACCAAGGGCCGAGATGCCAGTCTTCTTGGTAGCAAAGGTAATATCCCGGGATCTAGTCACTGGTGCTTTTAGTTTCCTTGGCACCCATAGCTCCACAGAGTTTCCTTGTCCCCTTTTAAATGCCATTTCTCAGTTCTAGCTGGTTAAGAAGAGATAATTAGAACGAAAAGAACAGGGGAAAAGGTTAGGCCGGAACACCATAAACCTATATTTTACAAAATTTCAGGGATGTGCCAACCACAATAAGATTTTACTAATTATTTTCTGCTTCAAGCCGGGGGAGTTCATTAAGTCGTCACCGCCTCCAATAGGCACACTCACGGGGCACCAATATGCCCCAGGAATGCACCTATGATGTGGTATATAGACTTCTTCTCCATAACAACTATCGATTATGAGACACTGGTCTATAAGATCATGAATTGCTCGTTCTCTTATTTGAGCTATAGCCAATATAGCAAGAACCAATTGATCTAAGTTCTCTATTAATCCAATTGCTGCTGGAAGGGTCCCGTCTCCCAGTCTCAAAGGTATCCCAAAAAAATCACTAGCAATGCGTTCTATAGTTAGCTGACTAAATACATAACCATAGCAAAGCAAGGAAATCAATTGTCTCTCCTCCTCCTCTTCCCTCTTTGTTACTCTCCACCGTAGGTTAAAGCAAAGTGTGCAAACAATACATATCCAGGGATGACACTTTAAACCATGTATACCGCACTCCCAACATTTTACTTGTCTCTGGACTCTTTCAACAACAGGTCTTATCAATCTCAGTTTCTGGAATTGCAGTTCTGTAACCAATTCTATTAATGTTGCTGGCAGGTGACTCCAGAGGAGATCTTCGATCCTTTCAGGCCGTTTCTACTGACTAAGAAAGTGTCTTATTCTTTCCCATCGGCGTTCTTCTGTCTGTGAGCTCAAGGGAATTGTGGGCGGCAGCCACTCCAGGATGCCTAGTTCATTCTTAATAAATCAGGGTTACTAAAAATCAACTTAAATCTCACCACATTTTCACATTACTCCTGTTACGATATCATAAATTACATTCTTACTCCAATATTCTGTAAGAAAATGTCTACCGGGTTGTTTGAGCTAAAATTCCTTTTTCTCTTAACTCCTTCAAATTGTTTGCAATAGTTGTTATGTATCCCTAGATGGTTCTATCCCCAGCTAACAAGGGGTCCATTGTCCTGAAAAATTTTCTCATCTTGCTGTTTCATCCTGCAACTTTTTTGTAGGTGCCCCTTTTTGCAACAGTAAAAACAGCTGGGTCCTGCACCCTTCAACGTAGGGCAAGAATTTTTTAAGGGCCCCTTCTTGTGCCAAGAAACACACATGGGTCCTGTGTTCCTAAAAATAGAACCTGACATCTAATGTTTGTTTTTTCCTGCAGGTTTTTTTGTATTCAAAGCTGCCTACATTTCTTTAACTGCTGCCACCAAAATTCTTGCATCTGCCCTCTGCTTTTCCTCATCTCTCTTTACATACACCTTTTGTGCTTCTCTCAGTAACTCCTGAAGTCCCCTGTCCTGCCAGTCTTCTAATTTCTCCAGCTTCTCCCTGATGTCTCCCCAAGATTTTGCCACAAACTGTTTTTAACAGAACCTGCCCTGCTGCAGTATCAGTATCTATACCTGAATAAAATTGCAAGTCTTTCTTTAATCTTTCTAACCATTCTGCCAGGGACTCATCCTTTCTCTGATGCTCACTCAAAGCTTTCCCTATATTATGTCCCCTAGGTACTGCCCCCCGAGTTCCTCGAATAATTATCCACTGGAGATCACTCATATTCTGCCTATGCTCTGCATCCTGATTATTCCAATTTGGATCCTGCATAGGCCATTTCTGATCGCCCCGCTCTGGTCCCTCATGTTCTCTGTCCCAAATCCTCATTCCTGCCTGTCTGATCATCTCTCTCTCTTCTCTTGTAAACAAAATTCCTAGGATAGACTGCAACTCCACCCAGGTATATGTGTTTAGCCCCAAAAACTGATCTAACTTTTCTGCCATTCCGATGGGGTCCTCTATCAGTTTGCCCATCTCCTTCTCAAACTCCCTGACATCCCTGGTATTTAGTGGAGCACTCATATAACCAATAGGTGGCCCCTCTCCTGGATTTGCCATGGGAACCTCTCTAAGTGGATATAATAGATTCTCCCTTTCTTCCCCCTCATCTCCATCATTTTTCTGCCCTTGTCTCCCTCTGCCTCTGGTTCTGTGTGCCACTGGGTCCTCTTGAATAGGTGGTGCATTTGGATTTATGGGGGGCCCCTCAGGGGCCTGTGGCTGAGCTAGCTGGTTAGGTTGTCCATAAGGGGGTGGGACAGGATTTAATGGGTCCCACGGCTCTTGCCTGTTCCTTTTAACCACTTGCCCTTTGGTTAACGGGTAACCCCCAGCTTCCTGCCTCTGAACAACAAACCCACTTTTCCCTTCAGGGATCCATAAGGCAGAATACTCACTCTCCTCCTGATTAACAGGGTGTTTCAAATTCACATATATATTTAGAGCCTGGCAAATCCAATCCTCAAATGATCCAAACTTAGGCCAATATAAATTATCTTTCCGGATCATTTCCTTTGTCCATTCAAACATACAATACTTAATAATTTTCTGCTTACTCTTTCCCCTTTGGGATTCCCATTCATCCCAAAGCCGTATCATCATCCCCAGTGGGCTGTCCTGAGGAATGCTCCCTTCCTGAGAACCCCTCTCACAGTTCCAAGATACCCCAAACTGCTGCGAATTTTTCACACAATCCGCAGCCCCTGGGTCAAGGAACTTACTTTTTCCCTGACCCATCTCTGGCAGCAACAAACTAAGAAATCCTCGGTACCAGGAGAATCTTGGTTTTCCACACTCACCTCGTGGTTCAACTTCCTCACTTACTACTCTGCCACACTGCCTTTTCAATCTACTTGTTTCACTCCTATCTCTCCCTCTTCCTCAACCTATTTACACTTTTCTAGCCACATCCTCTCACCATCCAATCACATACTAAATTGCCAGCTACCAGCCCCTCCAAGGAAATTGAACCTATTCAATCACTCTCCTTCTCAGTCTTCCTACTAAGTCAATCCCTCTTGCTCAAGGACCTTCCCACAGGTGCTTGGACCAGGGACCCCCTCCTTCCCCCTGGGTCAAACCCTCCCGGGGTCCCCACTCATTCACTTTTCTTTCGCTTCCGTCCTTTCCTGGCCGGTCTCCTCTCAGAGGGCACAAAAACGCGGTACTGGGAGGTCTCACTCGCTTCGGGGGTCCGGGACTGCCCAGCCCCCATCTCAGATACTCCACACACACTCACACATGTATACAGCTGCCCTCCCGACCCAAAACCTCGTGATACTCACAGCCTCCTTTTCTCACGAGGGTCTTCATGCACGAAGAAGTTTTATATGGGTACTTTCTCTCCTATAAGCCGGCACACTGATGGGAGCCTCTTTTGTGCAGTTTTAATAACTAATTTGCTTATGTGTTATTGTAATGAAGACTCTCTTTTCCCAAGGGAGAGTGGTCTAGCCTTGGGACCACTTAAAAGTCTGGTGGGGAGCTCCTTCCCAAAAACTATCCACCTCCCCCGGACTTAGAGAACTTCCCAGGTTTCGGCACCAAAAATTGTTATATTTGCCCAATTATCCCATCATCAAAAAAACCCAAACAATATTAAAAATAGAAGCAATTTTAATTGAATAGTTTAAAATATATAAAATTGGATACACTTGAAATATTGACAATACAATTTGGTTAAAATAAGGGATAATTTGGTTCCAATAATAGCGCATAAGCAAAAAATAACTGCGCGGGGTATGGAGTGCTGGCAATTTAGTATGTGATTGGATGGTGAGAGGATGTGGCTAGAAAAGTGTAAATAGGTTGAGGAAGAGGGAGAGATAGGAGTGAAACAAGTAGATTGAAAAGGCAGTGTGGCAGAGTAGTAAGTGAGGAAGTTGAACCACGAGGTGAGTGTGGAAAACCAAGATTCTCCTGGTACCGGGGATTTCTTAGTTTGTTGCTGCCAGAGATGGGTCAGGGAAAAAGTAAGTTCCTTGACCCAGGGGCTGTGGATGGTGTGAAAAATTCGCAGCAGTTTGGGGTATCTGGGAGCCGTGAGAGGGGTTCTCAGGAAGGGAGCATTCCTCAGGACAGCCCACTGGGGATAATGATACAACTTTGGGATGAATGGGAATCCCGAAGGGAAAAAAGTCAAGGAATTCGGGGGGCAGTACCTAGGGGACATAATATAAGAAAAGCCTTGAGTGAGCATCAAAGAAAGAATGAGTCCCTGGCAGAATGGTTAGAAAGATTAAAGAAAGACTTGCAATTTTATTCAGGTATAGATACTGATACCGCAGCAGGTTCTGTTAAAAACTCAGTTTGTGGCAAAATCTTGGGGAGACATCAGGAAGAAGCTGGGGAAATTAGAAGACTGGCAGGACAGGGGACTTCAGGAGTTACTGAGAGAAGCACAAAAGGTGTATGTAAAGAGAGATGAGGAAAAGCAGAGGGCAGATGCAAGAATTTTGGTGGCGGCAGTTAAAGAAATGTAGGCAGCTTTGAATACAAAAAAACCCGCAGGAAAAAACAGCAGAGGTCAGGATCTATTTTCAGGAACACAGGACCTGTGTGTTTTTCCTGCCACGAGAAAGGGCCCTTAAAAAATTCTTGCCCTACGTTGAAGGGTGCAGGACCCACCTGTTTTTACTGTCGTAAAAAGGGGCACCTACAAAAAAGTTGCAGGATGAAACAGCAAGATGAGAAAACTTTTTAGGAGGGCCAGGGAGGTCAGGGGCTCTGTTTAATGATGGGGACCGAAACACCACCAGAAGAGCACTTGATAATGTTAAAAATACGCCCCCATAGTGAAGAATATTTTTAGTGGATACAGGAGCTTCTCGGTTTACTGTTAGAAAATTACCCCAGGGATGTAAAATGAGTCGTGAGCGAGTTCCAGTAATCGGAATTATGGGAGAGGCTTTTCCTGTTCCTGTAGTTAAAGGGGTGCAAATTGAAACAGATGACAAATTTGGAGTAAATGATCTATTGTTAATACCAGAGGCAGAGAATAATTTATCAGGCAGACATCTAATAATAGCCTTAGATTTACAGATAAAACCCTGTGAAGGAAAGCTTAAAATTTATTCTTTAACTGAAGAGGATAATCTGGAAATTAATGGTACGGTTTGACATTCGGGTAAAGTGGGGAAGAGCTTGGGGTAAAGGAGTCTGCTCCCCTTAGTCCATCTTGGTCAGCACAAGCTTGTGAATTTTATGCATTACTCCGTGCATTATTAATACTAAAAGGGCGAGAAGAGACTATTTATACAGACTCCAAATATGCTTTTACTGCAGTACATATTTTTAGAAAAATTTGGAAGGAAAGGGGACTTATAAACACTCAAGGAAAAGGGTTAGTACACGAGGGATTTAAGTTTTAAAGGGCTAAAAGAGAATAGCAGTGGTTTATGTAAAGGGACACCAGAGTGTAGCAGTCCCTATGGACATAAGCAAAGCTCCATGGAGTATTTGAACGAGAGAATGAGACAGCATTTTTACTTCCTGACTTCTTGACCCCCCGCCCTAGAGCATATCCCTGTAACCCTATAGGATAGGACTTTAACCCTTACCATTGGTTCAAACTGAATCCTTCTAAATCCTATAAAAGGGGTATATTTTAGCCCACTCCTGAGAACGAGTGCTGACCTGGACCCCTTTGCATACCTCTTCAATAAAGACATCTTCGCAGAACGCTCCTGTTGCCGTTCTCCTCTCTCTTCATCTGCTGATGCCTCTAGCCCTGGGCTGACAACTGCCTTAGCAAGCAAGCTGAAATCCTGAGCTGCAATCACTATAAGAGCTGATAACTATCCACGCTTGCTGGCAGGCAGCCCTGCGGCCACAGCCTGAGCTGAGCCTGGCTTCGGGCTCCTTGTTCCCCTGGGGATAAGGCTCCCGATATTAATAAAGGCCATACCAGAGGTTTAATAATACCAGAGAGGCAGGGATATTTGAGTCAGAGGAAATAATTTGACCGGCGAAGAAGCAAGAAGAGCGGCCTTAAGGAAAAGGGATACTGAAATCAAGACCTTACAAGAAATAGAAATTCAGCAGGACACACTTTCCCTTCCGCTAGCAGACCTGGCAGCTATAAGGAAATTAGGAGCAACATCTAAGGAGAGAAAGTGGGTTCTTCCTGAAGGCAGGATTATGATGCCAAAACCAGTGGCACGTCAGATCTTAGATAACTTGCATAGATGGACACACTGGGGAACAAGAGCCCTTTGTGATCACTTTTTAAAATTTTATGGGTGTATAGGGATATTTGAAATTGGAAAACAAATTACCCAGGGGTGTCTCACCCGTCAAAAGGTAAATAAGAAGGTGTTGAGGAGCCCTCCCTCTGCAGGACACAAAACAGCCTACAGGCCATTTGAAAAGAGCAAGGTTGACTTTACAGAATTGCCTAAAGTGGGTCGGTGGAAATATTTGTTGGTTCTAATAGATCAATTAACTCAGTGGGTTGAGGCATTTCCAGCAGCTCGGGCTACAGCTCAAACAGTGGCTAAAAATTATTGGAGCATGTAATTCCAAGATTTGGATTAGTGAGGGTTATTGATTCAGACCAGGGTACGCATTTCACTTCTAAGATAATTAAGGACCTGACTCAGGCCTTAGGAATTGCTTGGGAATATCATACTCCATGGCATCCTGAGAGCTCGGGACAGGTTGAAAGAATGAATCAAACTATTAAGCAACAATTAACTAAGTTGATGATAGAAACAAAATTGCCCTGGACCAGGTGTCTCCCTTTGGCTTTATTAAAGATCAGAACTAAGCCCCATTTTGAGACTGGGATCTCACCATATGAGATGTTATATGGAATGCCCTATAATCAGGGTATGAAAATGGACCTCTTGGTACTTGGGGATAGAACCATCCAGGGATACATAACTATTGCAAACAATCTGAAGGAGTTAAGAGAAAAAGGAATTTTAGCTTAAACAATTCCCCTGGATTTTCCAATCCATACTATTTGACCATAACATCGTGTATTAATCAAATGCTGGAGGGGAGAAAGCCTGGAACCACAGTGGGAAGCACCCTTTTTAGTTCTATTGACCACTGAAACTGCAGTCCGAACAGCAGAGAGGGGTTGGACACATGCACCACGAGTAAAAGGGCCAATACCTGATTGAAAAATTGTTTCAACACCAGGAGATTTAAAAGTAAAATTAAGAAGGACTTGAAAATAGGTAGGCCTTTTTCTTACAGAAGATTGAAGTACGAATGTAATTTATGACATAACAACAGAAGTAATGCGAAAATATGGTGAGATTTAAGTTGATTTTTATTAACCCTGATTTATTAAGAATGAACTAGGCATCCTGGAGTGGCTGTCGACCACAATTCCCTTGAGCTCAGAGACAGAAAAATGCCAGTGGAAAAGAATAAAAGACTTTCTTAACCGGTGGGAACGGCCTGAAAGGATCGAAGATCTCCTCCGGGATCATCCACCAGCAACATTATTAGAATTGATTACAGAACTGCACTTCCAGAAACTGAGATTAATAACACCTGTTGTTGAAAGAGTCCAGAGACAAGTAAAATGTTGGGAGTGCGGTATACATGGTTTAAAGTGTCATCCCTGGATATGTATTGTTTGCACACTTTGCTTTAACCTACGGTGGAGAGTAACAAAGAGGGAAGAGGAAGAGGAGAGACAATTGATTTCCTTGCTTTGCTATGGTTATGTATTTAGTCAGCTAACTATAGAACGCATTGCTAGTGATTTTTTTGGGATACCTTTGAGACTGGGAGACGGGACCCTTCCAGCAGCAATTGGATTAATAGAGAACTTAGATCAATTGGTTCTTGCTATATTGGCTATAGCTCAAATAAGAGAACGAGCAATTCATGATCTTATAGACCAGTGTCTCATAATCGATAGTTGTTGTGGAGAAGAAGTCTATATACCACATCATAGGTGCATTCCTGGGGCAGATTGGTGCCCCGTGAGTGTGCCTATTGGAGGCGGTGACGACTTAATGAACTCCCCTGGCTTGAAGCAGAAAATAATTAGTAAAATCTTATTGTGGTTGGCACATCCCTGAAATTTTGTAAAATATAGGTTTATGGTGTTCCGGCCTAACCTTTTCCCTGTTCTTTTCGTTCTAATTATCTCTTCTTAACCAGCTAGAACTGAGAAATGGCATTTAAAAGGGGACAAGGAAACTCTGTGGAGCTATGGGTGCCAAGGAAACTAAAAGCACCAGTGACTAGATCCCGGGATATTACCTTTGCTACCAAGAAGACTGGCATCTCGGCCCTTGGTTGCAACCCAAGGGGCCTTGAGAAAGGTAGAAAGGTGGATTTCCTGAGGATTATTTTCACTGTGATCATTATGGTACCCTTGGCGGTTGGCCAAAGCTGGAAAGCCACACTGGACAGAGTTCAAGAAATGAGAGGATTGGCAGTGAAAAAGCAAACAGGGCAAAAACCAAGTCCCAGCAATTTCAACATTTGTGACTATTGCAATCACCCTGTGTGGATTAGGGGCAAGATGGAATCAGTGTTTGTGACACACCTGTATGTTCGTTCTGCCTGCTACAATCGCAGCAGTTTTATAGATATTTGTGTTAACAAAAGAAAGATGTATTGGGTAGGAAAATATTTGGGATATAATGGACAGGCTCCTCATCCCCATGGTAATCAGATTTGCCCTCAATAGGAAAGATTCTTTTGTTTTGAAAGAGATGATAATGGAGATGATCCAAGTATAGGCATAGGAGGCCGGGCACTAAGGGAAAAATTAAAAAGAGAGAATGAAAGAAGAAAAGGAAACAAAGGGGAATAGAGGAAAGAACAGGAGAAAAGAGTCAAAAGAATTGTCCGAGTTGTATAAACAGCTAAAACAGCACTACAAAGATTGGGACCTGCCAGCCTCGAATAGGAATCTGTTTGTGGGATTGATGCAAGAGATTGCTACAGAATTGGGATTATCCAAATGTTGGATTTGTGGAGGTCTAAAAATGCCTGAAAGATGGCTGTGGAAAGGTGAGAGCTTAGCTCCAGAGCAATTTTTAAAGTGGAACCACACCCAGATTTCTGGAACATTGAAGAGACCTGAAGGATGGATTCTAAGCCATCAAGTAATTGGAATCATTTGTATAACTTGAGAAGGAAAGAAATTTGATAAAGTCGTGAGGTATACTCCTTGTAAATCCACATTAGTAGTCAATGTGGATAATCGTTCAAAAGTTTGGTGACCTGAAACCCCTGTTGGATATTGGGGACCAATAAAAAAAATAAACTGTGAATGGGATGAACAGATTGATTTATGCTGGTACAGAAGTCCTGGAGCTAACCCCTACCAATCCATCAACAGCCTGAGGTCTTATTGGGAACAACCGGAGAAAACTGATAAGAAATGGAAAGCCCCAGATGGGATATATTGGATTTGTGGGCAACGAGCATACAGTGAGTTACCTCAAAAATGGGAAGGAACCTGTACCTTGGGAGTAATACAACCCTCCTTCTTTGTTCTACCGAGGTCTAGGAGCAATGTGTTAGGAACTCCACTGTATGAAACCCTGCAGCGGAATAAAAGAGATTTGAATTTCAACTTCCCAACAGCAGGAGGCAACCAAAAATGGGGGGAGGACGAATGGCCTGCAGAAAGAATTACAGTATATTATGACCCAGCAACATAGGCTCAGGATGGGTCATGGGGATATAGGACCCCAATTTACCTGTTGAATTGAGTGATAAGGCTCCAAGCAGTAGTGGAGATGGTGTCAAATCACACCTCTGGTGCCCTAAAATTTTTGGCCAGGCAATATTCGCAAATGCGGGTGTTTGTGTACCAAAAGAGGATTGCCCCAGACTATTTGTTAGCAGAAGAAGGAGGAGTTTGTGGGAGATTTAATGAATCTGAGTGTTGTGTAGAAATTGATGATTATGGGGAAGCTATCAGAGAACTGGCGGAAGAAATTAAAAGGGTGGCCCACGTGCCGGTACAAAAGTGGAATTCAATCTTGAAAGCAGATTGGTGGGATAACCTCTTTGGAGGTGTTTGGTGGAAAAAGTTAGGGTTCATGTTGTTATGTTCAGTTTTGGGACTCTTCTTTTCTGCCTTGTATGATTCCATGTTTTATTAGGCTAATTCACTCAGTGATTCAAGGGATGCAGATTACAACAATGCCTCTGGATCCAGAATCAGTAGTGAAAGGAAAACCAAAATCTATAATGGTACTAACAGCTAAATTGACCCATGTTAAAGAACAAGGAACCAATAAACTGTGGGCATGACCTAGAGAGATTGAAATAGCCCAGGAAATGCTAACCAAATTTGAAAAAGAGTGTGAAAAATTAGAGGCAGCAAGAGAAATGCTGGAAAAGTTTGAAGCTGAAATGAGACGAGAAAATCTGAATTCTGAAGAAAATAAAGGATATCAGGGCACAGCTTTTTAATAAAGCACGAATCAATGATCAAGAAGTGAAATGGGGGATTTGTGGTAAATAGGTATGATTCGTGCTGATAAAATTGAAACGGTAATTAATATTGATACAGTAATTAATTATTTGAAATAATAAAACAGTTTAAAAGTTGAAATGCCAAAAAAAAGAGTGGGAGAGGAGGGGCTCCACCCCTCTTCCCTGCAGATGTCCAAGGACAGGAGGTAAAAGCAAGAGATAACGGTTACTAAAAATTAAGAAAAACAAGGGAAAATCTAGTTGGGTCCCAGGAAAATTCCAGCTATAACAAATGTATTGCTTCGATGCTAAAATGTAGTAATATGTTAGTTTTGGCTTACATTGTACTGGCTTGGTGTGCATGTGTAACCCAAAAGTGAATTAAAGGACAAAGAGGAAGAGGAGAGCCTTCATCAGTGATGACCCCCAAAGACTTGTGCGACCACCAAAACGAGTGGTGGAGCATGCATGGTAAAGGTGGTGATGAGGGCGGAAGTAGAAGCGTGATGAATAGAAAATGGGAGGAGATTATATTAACACCTGGCATATAAGGGGGGAATCTTCACTTTGGCAAGCTTGTACGTGAGGTGGCAAGTGTCCAAGAGCCTTGCACTCCGTACCCTGTGGTTATCTTTTACTTATGTGCTATTATTGGAACCGAATTATCCCTTATTATAATCAAATTATATTGTCAATATATATATTTTCTAAACTACTCAATTAAAATTGCTATCTCAAATATTGTTGTGTTTATTTTATGATGGGATAATTGGGCAAACATAACACTTTCATGACATACACTGGGCATAAATAATTGTCTTGGTTTAAAAGACAGATGTCTGCCAAGCAAAGTGAGAATCTTCCTGGACTGGAAAAGATGACACCTTCCTGCCACATTATTACAACTTCAAAATTACAGGGTTTCCAGGCAAAAAGAAAGGAAAAGGAATAACAGTTCTCTGCTATATATAAAACAGAACAAACAACAAACAACAAGAGAAAACAATAACAGGAGTTTTCCACCCGTCAAGCACCGCTTTCCCCTTTGGTGTAGTTACAAGCACAGCCAGCAGAGGGCTCTGGCCGGCCCCAGGGAGGCCGGGCAGCTGCGATGATTCCCCCCAGCCAGCAGGGGGCGCTCCAATGGGAGCGCCGTACCATTCCCAGGTGTGATGGAGTCTCGGGTGAGGGGGAAGAGCGGAAATTGCTCCTTTGGTAAATTCACAGGCAGCAAGCAGTCTCAGCACCATCAGCGGCAGCGGGCAGAAAACAGAGAGGGCAGGCAGATCAGATCAAGCAGCAATGGATCTCAGGATCACCCACTGGCAGCCAGCAGAAACGTTGAAGGCAGGCAGATCCGATTCTAGTGCCAAGTTAAAATGCAGCCATACCCCCAGCCAGATAAACATGCACACCCCAACACCCCCACGGCCACTCCTCCCATTCCCCCACTGGAAGGGAAGAGGCAGCCCCGGCCCCACCCTCGGTGGGATCCCAGGGGGGGCTTACACCTGTCCTGATGTCCCCCAAGCTGTGGAAGACCCAGGGCAGGAAACAGGGACAGTTCCTGGCACAAATGACCATGAGATTTCCCCCTCACCACAAGCCACCCTTCAAGACAATGGGAAAGTAACCCTCTGAAAAGCCCAGAACAAAGGGTCTGTCACATTGAAATCTGCTCCAACAATGACCCTGAATCCATCCTGGTATGGATAAGGACATCTGTGTTTCAGAACCCCCTGTGACAACTTAACAGTAGGTAACACATCCATCTTGCCAAGCACTCAGAAGTCAGTATTTGTAACTTTACTAACAGAGCAGGATGTGATTTCAACTATTACCTACCAGAAGCTCTGTTACAGAGCCTACACATCAACTTCTCTCCACCACCAATTGAAATGAACATTACCATGGTCAAAAAACTGTTGGAACATCCTGGCCTGCACAAACTGCTACAACAGTGGAAGAAGAAAAGTCGGAAGACACAGATCAGTGTGCATCACAATATAGAAAAGGCACATCATGTCCTAGAACAAATGAAGAGGCATGGAGAGAATCACTGGTGGGCAAACTTGCTTGGATGGTCCCCAACTGCCTCAGGCTTTTCCAGCCTAAGTTACATCCTGCAGTTGTGATACTGGCACTAATTGGGATTGGGTTTGTCTAAATCATTGCAGTGTATATAAGACTGTGGTACCTAATCCAGCAATCAAGAAAACAAACTTGTCCAGGAATACAAAGGTTGAAGGAAGGAAAAGCAATGTGTTTGTTTTGCTAGAACCAGAAGCTGTGTTTTCATTCATAAATACCACTTGGTTTAAATATTTTGAGAAAAGAACTGATTGGCTCCAACACTGAGCCAAGAGCCGCCACAGAGACTGACTCAGTGAGGTGGGCATTTGCTTTATTCAGCACTGGCTACGTGGGGATTGCTCCTCTGTGAGAAATGGATTTGTAAAGGATTCTCAGAACTTGACTGAAAGCTCACAGGGTCTTGTACATCTGTATGCAAACTCTGAGATAAGGTGTGCTGACTTAGGAAGGCCATGGAATAGAGATGGCATTGTTGAGAGAGAGAGAACTAGAAACAAGTTTCAAAAGATGGCCTTCCAAAAAGACCTGATATTTTGGAGAACTAGAACTGTGAAAGATGCACTGCAGCAAGACCACGTGGGATAAAACAATAGGTGGTTGGGGTTAGAAGTATTAGCAGCACTGTGTGGCAAAAGCTAGTGGCAGAAAAACATTTATAAGATATTGTAACCAGGAAATAGGGTGGCTTCTGATGGAATGGTGTTACGTTTTCCATCTCTTATGTCTCACCCTTCTGTTAGACTGGTAATGGAAAAAAAAATCTTTTAAAATGCCTCTCAGTGGCCCCGTCTCTGTAGAGCTGGGATTTTCCAATACTCCTCCTAACAGGCACACTCAGCACTTTGCACAGCACAATATATGGTTCCATTTCAAGTATATTCATTACATTCCTTGGTTAGGAGTGGTTATACAAATTACTTCTCAAAAGTCATTGATATCATTAGCATATGTGACAGCAAGTTCAGTGTACTCTGGTGGTGCCACTGAGGAAGGCTCCGAGTCTTACACTGGGGTCATTCCAATGAAGGCCGAGAGTCTTATTCAGTCTGCCCTTTACAGCTTTCTTTCTGAAGCATGCACAGTCCTTCGTTGGCTGATTCAGTGGTTTCAACACATTCTGTTCCTCTTATCTTAGCATGGTGCATTCTGTTTCTCTTGTCATTAAATGGCAAAAGTGCATCTTGCTTCTTAGGCTTCTGCTTAATATTGCTGACCATTAATACTTAAATCATGCATACATGAGTTACCTCTTCATCAGCTCCTTTCACTGTGGGCTCTGATCCAGGCTCCTGTGCCCTGACCGGGGTGCCAATGGAGCCCGGCCCAGCTGGGCTGTGGGGAGGGTGGCATCGCGGCTCCCCGGGCAGCAGCCAGCCCCCTGCTCCGTCCAAAGCCCGGTGCCAGCAGCTGCTAGCTGCCTAGCAGGGCTGTGAAGGGAGGGGAAGCCAGTGCTGACCACACGGAGCCCTTGGAAAAGGGGCTGAGCCTGCACCAAGTGCACCTTCCTGGCGCTCTCTCCAGCTGGCAGGGGACAGGAGCTGAAAAGCTGTGCCAAACCTGTGCCACACACCGCTGTGGCTGGAAAGCCCACAGGTGTCTCTGTGATGGGTGGTTATGAGGTTCATTAGTGAGCCACAGGCCTTGGCTTCCCTCCACAACCTGCCCCACCCAGCCCTGCCCAGCCTTGCCACACCCCACCCCACCCAACCCCGCCCAGCCCCACCCAACTCTGCCCTGCTCCACCCTGTCGTGCTCCATCCTCATTGGCCCAGCCCCTCCCAGGAAACAAACATGGACTCCCCTGCACGCCCTGCCACACCCCGCCCTGCCCCGCCCTGGCCACCCGGCTCCTCCCCACCCCAGCTTGCCCGGCCATGCCTGGTGAGGACAGAGCACACACTCCCATCCCAGGCCCACGTGGGGCAAGAGTGTCCGGTAGCTTCGCGACGATCCCCTTGCTCCCTGCTCCCTCCTGGCCATGGCCAGAGCCGGCCGGCATGGGCCTGGCTCAGGGGGTCTCCTCGGGTCCCAAAAGATCCGGGATCTGACCGTGGCTCTGTTCCTCTCTCTCGCAGCCCTTGAAGACAAGGCAGAGGACATCAGCCCCGCCACCAGAAGCCTGGCTCTCGAAACAGCCTTTGTCCTCCGGGCTCTGGAGAGAGCTCCGGGCTCCATCTTGCAGAAGCTGCAAGATCAACTTCGCAGGGCCCGCAGGAACCGGCCTTGTCTCTGGGGCCACAGCTGGCTGTGCTGCTGGAGCTCTGAGGAGAGCTGATTGGAGAGGCTCTCTGTCTGCTGGGGCCTTCTGAGCCGGGGGGGATTTTTCTTTTCTTTAAGATTGTTTTATTCCTTCTTTGTAGTTGTTCTTTAGGATATAAATACAGAATGTGTTCCAATACCCAGACTCCCAGGAGCTCTCTTTGGTGCCCAGCGTCCGCAGGGCACGGGGCAAGATGGGAAAACGGGTCCTTGTGCCATGCAAGCTGCCCAGGTGTGCAGTGGGGGAAGGGAAAATGGCCAGAAGCCCCTTGGCCTTTGGTGGTTCTGCTGAAGCCTTTGTGCTGGCGACAGAGCGGCTGGGCAGGGGCCGGAGCTGCAGGGATCCCCTGCCGGACTGGTGCCTGGAGACGGCCACAAGGCCTCCTGCCCTGCCAGGAAGGGCCATCTGTGTCCTCCTGCCCGTGTGTTGCTGCCTGCATTGCTGAGGCCCCTGAGGTGCCTCTCGATCCGGCTCCTCTGGAGCTCCCTCGGGGCGGCGCCGCTGCCGGGCAGGTTGGCCGGGCTGGGGGAGACCCTGAGGGGACGACGGGGCGGTGGGAGGCCGTGAAGGGATGAGGTGCTGCGGAGGCCCTGACGGGACAAGGCGCTGGGAAGGCACGAGGTCCGTGTGGGAGGGAGTGGGTTTCAGGAGGCTCCGGGGGGACAGGAGGCCCCTGAGGGGCCGGGCTGCTGGGAAGCCCTGAGGAATTGGCTGTCAGCCTTGTCCCTGACAGCCGGCTGCTCCGGCGCTTCCCCAGAGAGGCTCCCACGCCTGGGGCAGAAGCCCTGGAGGCTGGGCCTCAGCAGGAGGGTGGGCACCCCCCCGAGGTGCCCAGACTGGGCTGGCTGGGGACAAGGGGGCCCTACCGGGGCACGGTCACTGGGTGCTGCCAGGCCAGTGGGCAGAGCAGGGCTGGCGGCCAGCCCGGGCCCCCGCGCCTGCCCAGGCCGTGGCGCTGAGGATGAGGCTCTCCTGACACAGAGCCCTGGGCCCGCAGAGCTTCTGCCTCCGTGGCCAGGGCGGTGATGTCTCCTCGAGCAGGGCTGCTCAGTCGCTGCTGCCAAAGCGGCTCTGGACACCATAAAAACAGCACCAGAGCAGCACAGGAACAGCAGCACCCCGAACGCCGGCACCTGCTCCAGGAGGCGTCTGCACCAGCCGCCATTCCAAAGGGGCCATGCTGTGGGCACTATTGCGTGTGATCTAGCAAAAGGCTTCAGCACACTCGGCCACAGTGGCTTTCTCTTGGCTTGCCAGCCTCACAGCAATGCTTGGCAGCTGCCACCTGTGCCCATGACTGACTACAGTGACTGTGCTTGAGGGCAGACTCGCCTTCCACTGGCAGGCATCCCAAGGCAGCGACATTGATGCCATCGTGAGAGGCAGCACGAGCCCTGCGCTGCAGCTGCCGTCCCTCTCCTCCGTGCAGGTACCTTAAAAACACGTGCACCAGCTTCCAACCTAAATCCTTGACTGGCTTGGAACAAAGGAAGCAGCAGCAGGCGCTGAAGAAAGGCAGGCACTTGTGGCCACCATTCAGGGCTGGAGGGAAGCACTTTGGTGTCTGCTGAGGACATGGCTCGCTTCACAAGCTCAGGCTTTGCTGCTGGAAGATCCTGCTTTGCTCTTGCTGGAGCCCATTCCCTACCAATGCATGGCCTTCCATCGTTCCCCGGATCAAGTCTGGTGGACCTGTGGGCAACGAGTCTGCCCCGTGTGCATCTGACAGCAGAAAAGAGCAGGACATGGCTGCTTCCAGCACCTGTCTCGGCCGCTCCTTCAGGGGGCTGGCAGCATCATCAGAGACACAGAACAGCTTCTCCTCCCAGAGTCCTCCCTATCCTCCGCACTTGCCCGGGTGTCTGCCTTGATGTTCACCAGGGACCTCCCTGTTTGTGGCCGTCCATTGCCGTGCTCAGCAGGCAGCCAGTTGTGTTTGCACGGGAGCTGCCACAGGAGGACACACAGTAAGTGGAGCGTTGAATAGCAGAGGCTGGGCCAATTCTTTTTCTTTCAGAGTGCAAGAAAGACAGAAAAGCACAAGGAGACATGGCAGCGTTTTGCTGGAATCTCTTTGTCCTCTGAAATTCTGTAGCTGCTGCTCTTTTCTGTGCTACCGCTAACCCCTTCCTTGGAAAAATCATTCCAGGAAGGAGCAACATCATCTGACACGTACCAAGTGTTGCCACCGGTTGCTCCAGGTGCTCCTCCCAAGAGCCCCTGTAGGATGGAGCACAGCCCCCAGTGCACGTCGGCTTTGGCTGCCCTCTGGCAGAGAAGCCCTCTCGAGGCACAGGTCTCTGGGCCAGGAGATGGGCACCAGCGCTGCCAGGGCTCGAGGGGACTCTGCTTTGGCAGGGACTCTGCCACAGCTGCTGATGTCAGTGCTCCCTGGGCGCCAGGGCTCAGAGCAGCATTTGTGCCCTGGCTCACACGTTCCTTGTCTCTGTCACACAGCCGCGCTTAGCGTGGCCACCACGCGGGACGTGTCCCGAGGAGGCCGTGCCAGCTTCTGTGGAAGGCCCCGTGCCCTTCCCGCCACGGCTGGGTCAGCAGCCACGGGGGCCCCTGCTGCCCTGAGCCTGCCGAGCAGGGCAGCCTTTGCTTATGGCTTGAGCCGTTCCTAAAGATCCTGTCGGGCTGTCTGAGACACTTGGGGCAAGGCATTCCTTCCAACCTGGGCCACTTTGGGGGGGCTGGGGGCGGCCCCAGGGCAGGTGGCAGGGTGTGCAGGGGCCCTTTGTGACATGGTGCCGCCAAGTCACCGTGCCATGGAATGGGACCTCTGTGACATGCAGTGACATAGGCGTTGGCAGCGACGTGGCCACGCCACAGTGCTCGGTGCACGCGACGGGACAGGACGGGACAGAGCGCAGTGCCCTCGTTCCTTGCTGACCCGGAGCTTTCCCGAGGCGTTACTCCTGCAGGTGACCTCGTGGCCAGACCACAGGAATTGGTGACCTCTGGCCTTGCCGAGGCTTCTCTTCTGCAGGTGCCCTTCAGGGCAGACCGTGGCAGTCGCTGAGCACGGTCCTTGACGAGGAGTCTCCTGTCCTTGTGGCTGGAGCCCTCGAGACCAGA